>NC_044498.1:22322564-22397564 GCF_902362185.1 Chanos chanos | reverse complement strand
CACTGCACATTTTGCATAAGCGCAAAGAGGGATAAAAAATAAATACAAACAGTTCACAGTCTGTTTGCACTCTATACCTGCCCTCTATGCCTATAACTGAAAACAGGAAAAGCATGTAGTATGAACTGCCTCTTGCTAAATCATACATTTTTAAATGTTAGCAAATATTAGTTATGTATACGGGAATAAAAATGGTTTTGTCAGTTCAGCGGTGCGTTTTCAGGAAATGGCTCTTATCGGGTTACAAGTCCGCATTCAAAAAACGATTTGCCTGCGAACGCTTGCATTAACACCAGATCGTGTAGTTGCTCACGACTTTGTCTTGCCCACACAGAGCTCAAACCCTTGGATGTAATTACTCAGTGACAGAGTGAGACTCGGCGTTGAGCCGAGTGAGAAAAGACCTGCTTCTGCTGAATTCGATACAGCCTCCTCCACATTTGTCAAATTGCTATATGGTGCTATACAATTCTCTTTGATGTGCACTTTACTCCATTAACGAATGGAGCACTTCACCTCTTGTTAACTAAGTCATAGTTCATAATCTGTTTGGCCGTGCAGGATATTTTCCGTGAATCGATGACATTTGTCTTTAATCCTGGTCGTTGAAAAATCATTTTCATACACTCCCTCTTTACCTTAGTAGCCCTATTCATTTCCAGTGAAATTGGAGCTGAAAATGTTTTTGTAAAGGTGTTTATCATCCTTGGTTGGAGATCATTTTGAAGCAAATTTCAGCTTCTTTGTTGATATGTTCTGAGGCTTGCCTAACTTGGTAATTGGTGCCCTGTTCCTTACAGTTCGTACTGAATGTGGGAGAGAAATGACATTCTTTGTGTGACCCACTCTTTGAGGGAAAAAAAGTATAGTTTTATTGAGGCACAGTAACTTCTTAGCAGCGGAAGTGCCTTTATAGATAAACCTTTGATAATAGAAAACCCGCCCAGGACATAGCCAGTTCTGATCAGCGACAAGAGCAACACCGTAGTCTCTACTCAACAGCGCTGGGAAGTACATTGCTCAGCTGGCTTACTGCTCAGTTTTGCCCCTCCTCCAAGACACTCACATTACTGATACCTCTCTGCCCCAAGTTCTGTCCAGTGCAGTCACCCAGTCTGACCAGTGGCCCAACCTTTGAGTCGACAGTTATCCCTGGGGGAACTCTGTCTGCTCCTGCCCTTTGTGGAGTCAGCACTGGAGAATTCAGGCGCAACTCTCCATTTCTCATTCTGAAAAGGGCAACCTAAACTTTATAGGAAACCACTGCCTTCTAGGGCTAGACAGTCTGGGAGAACATCCTCGCATCTTTACCCAGAGAGTATCGAGTGTAGCCTCTCTCTCTCTCTCTCTCTCTCTCTGTGTGTGATGGTTTGAGGTTCATCTTAAAATCAGAACTATTACTTCAACAAAGACAAGCGACTTCTCTGTGCTCACGCTTAGTTATTTTCAAAGAGAATAATGTTCTCTGACTCCAATGCGTAACTCAGACCCCCCATCTCCACTTGTCCTCGGTGAGCAAGGGTAGAAGAGACAAGTTCAAATCACAGGACATGATATGAAGAAGGAAATGCTAGATTCCTTTGAAGTGAAGAGGGTGTGTGTGTGTGTGTGTGTGTGTGTGTGTGTGAAAGGAGTAAGAAGGCAGGGGACTATCTTCCATCACTCTTCCATCGCTCTTCTTCTTCCCTCTTCCTCCCTCTCTCCCCTGGTATGAGATGAGTCACAGTCTGGCTTTTAATCATGCGGCTGTAGGGCTTGCGGATGTGTATGTTGCTCTGAGCCAAAAGCATCTCTCTCTCTGTGACTCTGACTCTGACTCTGACTCTAACGTGTCCGATCCTGACACCTCCCACCACAGGTGTCACTGTGTCCAGGCTGAGGCGTGACTCACTGAGACGCTGCACTGCCAGCAGGCGTCAGGTGGTGACAGTGTGCACCGCGGACAAAGACTGGGTTGGGCTGTGGGGGGGTATATGCTGTGAGGAGGAGAGTGACATATGTAACTGCATGACTAAGTGTGTGTGTTTTATAAAACCCTGACATAAACCATTATTAGTAGTTTGGTGTAACCTCTAATTCCAGAACAACTCAAAAAGCCCTGACGGTTTATGCCAGTGTGTATGGCTTCAGTTCATGTGCAAGCCAGATGTTACCTAATTCCTTTTTTTTTTTTTTCTTAAAGTGTTTGCTTTACTGCATCCCTCATTACTGTTGTCATCCATTTGTTTGTTACTCATATCTGTCTTGCTCACCTTGTCTCTCTAGAGAGACTGCTGTAGCGACCTTCCTCTCATTAGCCTCTTACAGACTGTTTGTGTGTCTTATGATGCTAGCCTTGTCAACACATGCACCCGTCTGTTATTTGGCAGCTAAGTATGAGTAACAGTCAAACTTACGCTTATCCCAGCCAATACACCTGTAAAGCTGCCTCAAAGGTATGTCACATCATCATTAGCTTCTCTCTTTCTATCTCTCTCTTTCTCCCTCTCTCTCTATCTCTCTCTCTCCCTCTCTCTCTGTGTGTGTGTCTGTGTGTGTGTGTGTGTGTGAATGGGTGTCTGTGTGAGAGAGAGGGGGAACTTGACAGAAACACAGATCTGTTTTGTCACTCTTCTTTTTTTTATGAATGGAAATACTCATGACCTCACCCTTTATGAGTGAGTGAGTGACTGTGTGTGTGCGTGTGTGTGTCTGTCTGTGAATTTGAGTGTGTGCGTGTGTGTGCGTTTGTGTGTTCATGTGTTTGTGTGGGAGGGCGGGTGGGTGGGTGTGTGGGTGCATCTTCTTAGGCCCTCCTAGTTTCGGTCACTGGCAGGGTGTGAGCAATCTCTGACAAGAAGATTACAGCCAAAGTTGTATCACCACAGACAACCACAGACAGCAGCCCCACCGTTTCTGTAAAACATGATTCAAAAGAGCTTATGATTAATATTAAGCTCCTGGAAGAAATCCTTGCCTATGAAAAAACACATATTTGCTAATATGTATGCTGCACATATTTGCCATTTGCCAGTGTGTATACATGTGTGTTTGTGTGTTTGTGTGCGCGTGCATGTATAACAAAACAACTAGGAAACTATTTCAAATGTTTGTAATGGTAGGTTATTTCTGCTGGCCTATTGCACACAGTACCTCTGTGTGTCTGTGAAGCTTATCCTTCCCTAAGGTTGTTGTCCTCCGTCTACCTGCCAAATGATGTGAGTGTGCAGTCACTCCATTTCAGCACTCCTCTCATTAAGGTTAGCCTAGCAGCACCGCCGCTCAGCAGTGTAAAACACTTGGCAGATGGTTGCCAGGATACAAAGGAGACTGACATTTCAAAGCTTCCTCCTGACTGTCATATGAGCACACGACTCTCTTCATGCGCTGCACTGCATGTGTGCATTGAGATGCCAAAACCCCCTATATTTCTACCCTAACCTGTATTTAGGCTGTGATCCAGCTTTGGTCTGTGCGTTCCGTTTGTTTTGTTGTCAGCTGAGTGTCTCTCCACCAGAGACAGAACAACTTTATTAATTAAATCACAGATGTTTATTTTAACACTTTGTCTGTTTTAAAAATGTGGCTTTGCTTCTACCCTTTCTTTCCTGCAAAAGTGTAATCACTCTTCTCTGTCCTGTTTTGAGACACAGTTGTCCACTGTCTTGTAGTTTGCAACAAGACCATAAAGATTGACTTCACTGAAGTGGCTTCTAGCCCAGTTTTCCTCAACTGGTCTTACACACCTCACCATGAGGCGATCTGCCAGCACACCCTGACAGCTGTTTGACTGACGTGTCACCGGTTGTCAGGTGGCAATATGCAGCTCCCCGGCAGTGGAGGTTATTGATTTATTCATTGGGTGTAATCTGCCCTTTGGTACTACCCAGTGCATGGGTGGATGCTTCACAGTTACAAGCTTCCCAGTACCATACACTGTCAGCAGCTGTGCAAGTCTTAGGAGGGGTGGATAAAAATATACTGGACCTAGAGGTAATTGGTGCAGGTATACGAACACAATTAATTAGTAAACCTGACTGTTCCGAGTGACTGCAGTGACAAAAGCTGGAAGATTTACTTAACTGTAGAGCTATATATATATATATATATATATATATATATATATATATATATATATGTCTGTGTGTGTGTGTGTGTGTGTGTGTGTGTGTGTGTATACATATATATTTTTATATATATATATATATATATTTTTTTTAACAGTACCTTGTTTTGGTATTGTAAATATCACATTGTTTGATTTCTTTGTACAAAAATAACATCAGGTCTTTGAGGGGGATAAACTTGGCAAACAGATGAGTCTGCAGTCAATATATTTAAAATACATTACAAAATAGTACAAAGTATAACAGCATATAATAGCAGACTTATTAAAGAACTGAAAATATTTTTTTCATGTAAATTAATGGATGTAGGCAATTAAGAGTTCTATTACGCATATGAATGTGCTGCTGATTCGTTTTTCTAAGCGTTAAATGATTCTTCTCTCATTAGAATGGTGCTTGGAAAATTTGGGCTCAGTGTTTTATGTCTGTGTTAATAATCCTAGATAATGTGCCTAATAATACAAAAACTGAGCAAACTGATGAACTTTGTGTATTTAAAAACCTCATGGAAAGCATGTCTTTGGAGATAGGTGTGTGTGGGAAGCTAATAGCTCCGCAGCATGCAGAGCAAATTGGTTCACAGTCCTTTAAACCCACCATTTATAACTGCAGAAAACCTCCAAGATATTAGGCTACATCTGCACTGCACACACTGGAAAATGACAGCAATTTAAAGAAAATTTGGTGCCTGGTGCACTTCAGTTCCTCTGCGGCATGGCAGTATACTTACACCATTTCAGAATGAACCTTTTTGTAGCTACATTTTTTTTTTAAATTTTTTTTTGAGACCAGCAAATTTTCAAGCATCCAAATCCTAATTTCAAAGGATTTTTATTTATGGCAACTGAATCACTGTCTGCTCATTTCGCTGTATGGATTAACCTTTGGCCTTTGGCTTGGCAGTTCCCTTTCCCGACACGTCACTTACTCACAAAGATAAAGGGCACTAGGGGAAGTTCCCGTTCAGGAAACGCCAATCTGTCACCCTGGCACAGTGCCCAATCTTGCTAGATACAGTCTGTGCCAGTCTCAAGGGCACTCTGTGGTCAGTGGGAAATGGAATAGTGGCCTCCTGCTTTGGCTTCAGGCCATTAATTGAACACTGACTTAACCTAAAGAGACTGGATGCATTGTTATTGATGTTCCAACTCTGTTAGCTTTATGAAATTCTTGTATTTTCTATTGTCCTGAGATTCCTGTGTCTCTCAAAGGCATTCGAGAACTGTTTGTATTGCGACGTACACTGTATTTAAAGCTGTTTTGTGGCATCCTATAAATATAGGCTTTTACTGTTAGCTCTTTTATTATTCATCCTTACCAGTACTGCTAGGTGGTCCTTTGCACTGGCTGTGCATGTAGAACAGACTCTAGTAGGTCAGCTTTGATGGGCACTGGGGCAGTTTATCTGGATCACTTTCTAATGTCTCTCTCTCTCTCTTTCCCTCCCCCTTCCCTCCTTCCCTCTCCCCTGTTCATTCCACAGCTAAGCTGACTCCCTAGAGAAACGATGGCTATGAGGCTGTGATTAGCTGTTGGGTCACCATGCAAGCCTGATCTCGGTGATAGAAGCAGCAGCAGTGTGCATCTGTTTTCTCCTTTGTGCGGTGGTAGTTTGATATTCCCTCTCTCTTTCTGTCAGGCCTCCTAGGCTGAGTGGTTGCAGCCCATGCTCCACAGGGCTATTTACCCCAGCCACCCCGCGGGGACGCTCCAGCGCTGAGCTCCGCCACCCATCCTCACCATGACCAGTTTAAAGCGCTCACAGACAGAGCGCTCAGTGGGCGGCTCTGTGCCCGCCACAGACGAGTTCTACACCCGTCGTCTGCGCCTCCCCAACGGAGGAGCACCTCCACCACGTAGTGAGAGCGCCCACCTGTCAGGTAGCACGCCTGGAGTGCCCAAAATGGGGGTACGAGCACGGGTGGCTGACTGGCCCCCTCGGAAGGATGGAAGTGGAGGAGGAGGTGGGGTATGGCATATCACTGTGGAAACGGACTCTCCAGCCACCACGACCACAAGTGGAACGCAGAGCAACCTCTCGGCAAAGCTTGGTCACCTTATCAGCCCGCAGGACTCATCCATGCTAAGAAACATCCAGAACACTCTCAAGAGCAAAATGCAGAGCAAAGGGAAGGACAACCGTTTCCTCTCGCCAGACGGCTACCTGGGTTCACCACGGAAGGGCATGCGGCGCATCCGCCAGCGTAGCAACAGCGACATCACCATCAGTGAGCTGGATGGGGACAATGAGGGCTGGTCTTTCTCAGGCTGGAACCCCGTGCACCGGGAGTATGGCAGTACCTCCTCCATTGACAAGCACGGTGTGTCCGGTGAGAGCTTCTTCGACATGCTCAAGGGCTATCAAGCTGATGCATCCGACCAGCGCAGCCCTGCTCCAGAGAAGTTGGGGGAGCTTCTCTCGGTTGCCCCCAAGCAGACAGCCCTTGACCTGCCTGATGGCCCTCTGGGCCCCCCTCGGGGCAGCCCCGCCAGCCGCCTGAAAGAGAGAGAGAAACACCTGAAGAGACGCTCCAAGTCAGAGACTGGGGGGGAGTCCATATTTCGCAAGCTGAGAAGTGTGAAGGCTGAGGGTGAGTCGTCGCGTGCTGGCTCTGATGTGGAGGATGGTAGGTCTGAGGACTCTGGACCTCCCCCTAAACCCTGGGTGTGTCAGAAAGGCTTTGCCCACTTTGATGTTCAGAGCATCCTGTTTGACCTGAATGAGGCCATTCAGAGCCGACAGAGTGGTGCTAAACGGAAGAACACCACCACTGGTGCTTCAGCTGCTGCAGCAGCTTCTGCCTCCACCACCTCTTCACTTTCCTCCACCCAGAGTGGCACGTACGGATCACCCTGCGGCAGCCAAGAGGAACTTAATAACAAGGATGGCCCCAGCCTTGATCCTGGTGATGACAAGAGCAACGAGCTTGTGCTCAGCTGCCCATGTTTCCGCAATGAGATTGGCGGTGAGGGCGAGAGGAACGTCAGCCCACCCAAGCAGGGGAGCATTGGCAGCGGGGCGTCCAGCTCCTCTGGGAATGAAGAGGGGCCACTGGAGGCCTCACTAAGCACCCGTTTTACCAATGCAGGTGTGGCTGTGCTGGAGGCACCAAAGGATGGGCAGAGTCTTCACAGTGAAAGGGGGAAACGCTATATTGTGGAGCATGTGGACCTGGGAGCCTATTACTACAGAAAGTACTTCTACCTGAGAGGTCAGTGGCCCTTCATGGCTGCGTTGGTGTGATTTATGAAGCATGATCTGTTACGTATTTGTTTGAACAGTTCATTAAGGTCTTTCAACTAAAGAATTTTACCAGTATTTTATTTTGGGGTTTTTGGAATTTTATTTTCAACCTAACCTTTTTATCAACAGACATGTCATTTGTACTCTGTGTTTTTTAATGTGAAATCATCCACTGGAATTTCCTCTCTGTGTTTCCCACACTCTCTCAGAGCACTGGAACTACCTGGGTGTGGATGAGACTCTAGGTCCTGTTGCTGTGAGTCTTCGTCGAGAGAAGCTGGAGGACCACAAGGAACATGGCCAGCAGTACAATTACAGAGTCATATTCAGAACTAGTGAGGTGAGTATTGCTACCCGTAGTCCACAGCTCACAGTCCTCAGCATCATTATCTTACTTTTAGCTACCAAAGTTTTTTCATCTCTCCAGTTTGTCACAGTCTTATGTAACATGCCTAGCAGAGCATCTGGCTAATTCCCTGCCAAATCAACACCCTGAGTTGCCTCCGTGTACTTACATGGCCCCCCCAAGCCTATACCACATGGAGCTTCTGACAGCCCCTTTTGACAGACAGAACTGTTCATCCCTGCAATCAGAGGGAGATGAAAAGACTCTTGACTGGGACCTTGACTCTTGCACACATTTATAGAAAGTACTTGTGATTCAGATTCACTCTGATGGAGCTTAATAGCTTGGCTCCTGATGTGACGCAGGGCCCAGTATGGCATCTTTCCATTGCTATTTGCAGTAAGTCAGGTGGGTTGGTGTAGGTGGACTTGGTTTTTTTATGGCAACTTTTGTTCATCAAGTTAGACCTCATTCATTGCTTGAGTCGTGATGTTTTGAAATGTTAGAAGGTATAGGGAAGACTGTTCACTTTGATGCCATAAACATATGAATATTCATAAATTTGTTGCCAAACATGCAATCCTGTCCTTTTTCCCTTATTCAAAAACTTGTTTTGCATATCGCATGTTTACTAATTTGAGTGACAGTGCTGCAGATAAACTTACATCTTATTGTAGTGAGACATTGCCTGCCCACGTATGTAGTCCGCTTTCAGTTTTTTGCAGCTTACCTAACTAAATTGTCTCCTGCACCACCCTCTCTTGCTTGATCAATTCATGGCGGCTAGTTGACGACTTTGCGGGGTTCCATCTTGGAAGATGCCGTGCCCTCCACTGCTAAGCACGGTTTGGCGCGTGGCCTGCCCTTGAAGGAGGTCCTGGAGTACTTAGTACCTGAGCTGAATGCCCACTGTTTGCGGCTTGCCCTCAACACGCCCAAAGTCACAGAGCAGCTGATGAAACTGGATGAACAAGGGGTATACCCTACTCTTTTTCGCCTGTACTACACAAACACTTTATATCTTAACACTTTGACATAGGGATGTTATAAGACACGTTGAGGTGGATGTAATGGGAGTTTCTTTTTTTTTTTCTTCTTTTTTTTTAATTTTCTGTTTGCTGTGATTTTCCTCTCTGTCTTGCAGCTCAGTTTCCAGCTGAAAGTTGGGGTGATGTACTGCCAGAGTGGCCAGAGCACTGAGGAGGAGATGTACAACAATGAATCAGCAGGCCCCGCCCTGGAGGAGTTCCTGCAGTTACTTGGGGAGCGTGTTCGCCTCAAAGGTTTCACTAAATACCGAGCCCAGCTAGACACCAAGAGTAAGTTGAATGATGTGGGCGATGGGATGACAAGGTAACCTGGCAGAGATGCATGGTTACATTCAAAATATCTGGAGGCAGGTCAAAGCAGTCAGATTTTTTGTGGTCTTGCTAATGAAAGGAGTCAAACTACATTTCTTTTATAAAAGTGTTTGTGACCATAATACTTAAAAAAAATTGTATCATAGTTATACATTCTTTAGCTCCCTACGACAGACTTCCCAGTCATTCTCTTTACCACGACATTTAGTCAATTCTTTCAGTTCCCCCCTTATTGTCAACCTACTCTGTAAAACACTTTTCATATAAGCATATTTATACGCTCATTAGCTGGAGCACACACTCCACTTTTCCTCTTGGTTTGTGGCCAAGTTTTAAAATCTGACCCTCATTACAATTGCTCTCTTAATGGTGTTTTGACCATTTCCCCTTTCTCACTTCAACCGAAACTTATGCAGAAGTCTGGTTTTGAAATGTGGTCACACCTTGACTTGGTTATTTAACACACACACTCCCCAAACAAAGACTGCTGGACTAAAAGGATACGTCTGATAAATTGCTTACTCAGCTGGTGTCTGGAGATGTTGTTTCCTTTATCAAATTAACTGGCTTTTTCTAACAATGAGCTGGAGACAGAAGGTTAGTGTAGAGCATTGTGGATGTATACAAAGGTTGCAACAGTAGAACATAGGTACTGTTTGTAACCAAGGCTCTTGCCCTGCAGCGGACTCCACTGGCACCCACTCCCTCTACACCACTTACAAAGACTATGAGATCATGTTCCATGTGTCCACCATGCTACCCTACACACCTAACAATAAACAACAGGTAAGACATTCCTCATCAACAATGGCTGATAACAATGGAGGTTTGCTCATTGATTTGTTCATGGCAGTTATGCTAATCTCTTATTATTTTTTTTCGTCCCCACTCACAGTTGCTAAGGAAGCGACACATAGGGAATGACATAGTCACTATAGTGTTCCAGGAACCTGGAGCAAAGCCCTTCAGCCCCAAAAACATCCGTTCGCATTTCCAGCATGTTTTTGTCATTGTGCGAGTGCACAACCCTTGCTCTGACAACACCTGCTACAGGTAAGTGTGCCACAAGGTCAAAAATATATTCACATGCTGCCTTCCTCTCAGTCACACTGCATGATGGAAAAAGTTATTTCAATTAACAAAATCCATGTACCCAAATGTCACCCATATCACATTTTCTTGGCTGATCCACCATTTAGCAGCACAGTGCGTTAGCACTTTAGCCTAGCACTTAACTGCTCTGCCTGAGGCCTGTTAGCATTGAGAAGCGATTAGCGGTTTGAGCGTATAGGCTTTTCCCTGTGATCTGACTGCAGATTTTCCCACCAGAGTGCAGCTGCAAACCACTTCAAGTGAGTTACGATCACTCAATTTCTCCCACCTTCTCTGCGGACAGTTTATTAGCAGGGTGTGTTGATTTATAGAGAGCGCTCTGCCTGTGAAAGTGTTAATGAGAGTAGACGCAGGGGGAAATTTTTTTACTTGTTTATTTCCTTCTTTTTCTTTGGGAAAGGGAAGTAAACAGCTGTCTCAGCTTTCTGTTGTTCTCTCTCTCCCGCCCTCTCTTCCTACGGATTTCTCTGTCTCTCTTCCTCTCCTCCGTTGCACCCTCCCCTCTCTCTCTCTCTCTCTCTCTCTCTCTTTCCCCTTTTCTTTTTCTTTTTCATCCCCTCCTCCTTGTCCTGCTGGAGCTGATGGAGGATTTAATTGCTGGTGGGCCTCATTGCGTGCTGCCTTTAATTGTTCCCCATGGGGTGTCTTGTTGCCTTATAAAGAGTGCAGGGGTGGTAGTTTCCCCCTTCAATTCATAGAGATGGATTTGAGGGCCAAAACTTTGACCAAGATGGGACTGTTTCTGTAAACCAATGGCATTATCATTCTTGGGATCTTTTCATGATTTGGTGGTTGTCTCCAGATTCCTTAGGCGATTCTTTAGGATGCGTGTCAGCACCAGATGGTGTGGCATAGCTGTTTGGATGAACTGAAACAAAAAGCAGAGGTTGTTAAAGTAACTGGAGATCTTTAAAGAGTCTGTTTGTGGTTTAGTGGGTACTCCTGTGGTTTTATGGGTGACACTTTACAGTATTAGCCCTTTGAGTGCCTGAAGCTTCTAGAGAGTTACTCACAGTTTGAACTAATCATTGAATTAAAAATGAAGTGGTGATAATTGTTGTTTTGTCTGACATACTGTGATTTGCAGTTTAAATGTCAGCTGGGCTCCATTGACTAGCTGTGATTAGGGGAACTGGGGAACCACACTGACCCAGGCCCCTTGGGCAAGTGTGTCCACAAGGACACCTGTTCCCCTCGGCACATGTCAGCAGCCAGTGATGGACAAGCATCTGTGAAGTTGCAGGTGATGTGCGCTAATGGTCCATTTCTCCAAGTCCATTACATCTGTAGAATTACAAGAGGATCTCTGAGGGTAACTGATCCCTGGCTGTGGTGAACAGTTCATAGTGCGAAAACACAGAGCTCCTAATGAATAGAAATTCTATGGTGTGATTGTGAGAAAGATGCAGTGACTAGCTTCACACATGCTGGAGGAAGCTTGTCCCAGCAGCAGTCACCTATATTTGGTTTTGGACTAATGGACTTATGAAAGGTTGTATGGAATGGAACATTCCGAATACAGAAAGAAAATGTCAAGATTAAAAATACTGCCCTTCTGCCCGGTTCACAGCCTCACTGCCGTGGAAACCCATGTTTAAAGAGGCTTCTTTCCAGTAAGAGTTCTTGATTCAAAAATTCTAAATTGTGTTCATTTGTGAACATTTTTTACTTTTGGGGGTTAAAACAAGTTGCAATATAATTTCAAGTAATTAAGCCTTTTAGGAAAAGGACTTTTTCTCCTATGCTAGGCCATATTATTACTGGTCTGTTTCTATCCAGGTCAAGAAGTTATAAACTCTCTAAAGGCTCTGTGTGGGACTGCCGAACTGTGGGCAGCAGATGCTGTGAAGCCACCCACACAATGTGTATTTATACCTCAGATATATAATCCAGTTTGCCTCTCCACCTAAGCGAAGGGGGCCAGGCTACAACAATAAAGCTGTCTGCCTCGCTGTGATCTGGTGCCCTTCGAATTGCAGTGCTGAGCTGTAAACTGAATTTGCTCAGGCGGAATGAAAACTCTTTTTTTTTTTTTTTTTTTTTTAATAAAATGGATGTAAGTTCTTCTCCACACTGGACTCCAGTAGGTGCTTTTATTTTAAAGTACAGTGGATGAAAGTGAATATTGATGACGTGTTGTGGTTTGACCAGGAGAGTGAGAAAGGGAGTGAGACAAGAAAGAGAGAAAGAAAGGAAACCATTTGCTACCAGAAAAATCTCTCCAGTAGTTGTTATTTGCTTCAGGCTCCACTTGGAAAAATTAAAATTAATGTGACAGATAGCTGTAGCTGTGCTAAAAATAAGTTGACTCTGCAAAACGCACAAGTTAAGAAAAAGGATGTAAAAAAAAGTGACATAACAGGTTTTACTTAAAAGTGGCCAGAGGGTTGAATGTCCCTTAGCTCCCACCTGAACCAGTTCCTATGAATCAAGGGAAAATCAGTTAACCATTTATTTAAGTGATATTTGTTTCCTGAGCTGTCCGGGAGACTAGCTGTATGCTGTCTTCTTGAATGGTATTTGTTATCAAGACAAAAAAAAAGAACCAAGCTAGTGAATGATTTAGCCAACTCAGACATTAAACAAGGCCATACTAAGAAATCATCCAGTACCTCCCCAGAGAAACATTTCCTCTTCACATGACAAAAGCACAGACATGTTCACTATTTATGAAAACCTTTCTGGTGCTACAGGTTTTGTACAATCATTTTTAGGAGAAGATCCTCACTTGGTTAAAAAATCTAACAGATACTAGTGAGATTTGCCTTCCTTGCACATTTCCTTCTCTTTCTTCCTTTGACTCCTCTCTTTTCTCCTTTTTTCAATTTGTTCCTCCTTCTCCTCTGTGCTCTCTCATATTTGGGGACGAGCCTGACTGATGTTACCTCCTCTGCCTGGCCAAGCATTCAGAGTTCCCCACATACCAGACGGGACAGGAAGTTTTAGATGTCCATTCCAGAGGCTTAATAAAAGGAAAAGACGAGGGGAGAGGTGGATGTGGAGACGAGAGAGAGAGAGAGAGAGAGAGAGTGAGAGAGAGATCGGAAAATAGAGAGAGGAGTGGGAGGTTGTGCTGAGACAGAATGTGGAAAGCAGAATTTTTGAAGCTTTGTGTTTGTATTCAGCTTGAGAAGTCTCTCACTGAGTTCACCCCCTCAGGCATTCCCCGCAGAACAACCAAATTTCACAGACACAAAGAAGTCCATTGTACGAGGCCTCTGTAAAAGCTCAGTGTATTATCTGAGTGTATCTATGTATACTGTGTTTCTGTTTTAGTTGGTTGTTGTTTTTTCTTTCATTAGAGCTGTGGAACACTAAGAAGAGCAGATTATGTAATAAAATATGTTGTGATTTTTCTTATGAAGATGCTTGTGGTGTTGGTTAGCTGGATTTAAGTCCTTAAGAAGTTAAACTTTGTCTTCAGTGTATCACATTAAAAGTCCTCTTGTATTTTTCTATATAAAATATTACCTCATGATGTTGTCATTCCTTAAATTAACCAGTTTGATATCAGAATGATTGTATCATACACCATTTTACATTTGTATTCATGGAAATGTGTTGAGACTTGGGAAATGTAGTGGAAATGCAGCTTTTCAAAGAGCAGATGCGGTGTCTCTGTGAAAAAAAAACCTGGTCATGCATAAACATGAGACCCTCCGGCACTGTTTGGAGATGGTTAAACAATTATCTAGGGCAGGCAGGAGCGATTAGTTTTTGTTAAATATTGCATTGTTTTAGAGCTGTCAGATGGACTCAAAAAAGCCATTTGAAGTTTTCTTATTAAAATGTCTGAAAATTTAAATATTTAATAGTAATATATTTCAGTTTGTGAAGAATGTACGTCTGGAAGTCAGTGGTCTGTGCTCCATGTCCACAAGAGGGCGCTCATCGGGACCTTGACTAAACCCTGAGTGTCTTTTTATCCTTTCTTGGTAGAAATACTGACTCACATGTAGGATCAATATTAACCCTGGTGTATTCATAATCAGCTCACCCAAGCAACATTTTGACTTTGAATTGCTATGACAACCATGACGGTTGACTTTTTACAGTACTTGATTGGCCCTAACAGAAAAGAGACCAATGTTAGAGCACTCTTTGTGGTTGAATCAACTGGATGTGGCCCACTTATACACGTTCTGCCTCATAATGTCAATATTTTGACACTGAATGTACCCCATGTTCAAAGTAACATTTTACATCAAATGAAATCTTCTCAGCACTTTCTTTTGACAGCCCTGCATTGTTTGAAATGTTCTCAAATGGTCTCTCTCCACTATTCTGTATATCTCTCTCTGTCTCATACTCTGTTTTTCTCATCGTTCTACTCTTTCAGTGTGGCGGTCACTCGGTCCCGGGATGTTCCTGCCTTTGGACCACCTATTCCAGAGAACTTGACCTTCCCCAAGTCCACTGTCTTTCGGGAGTTCCTGTTGGCCAAGGTGATCAATGCAGAGAACGCTGCTCACAAATCGGCCAAGTTCCGCGCCATGGCCACCCGCACGCGGCAGGAGTACCTCCGTGACTTAGCCGAGCGCCACGTCACCAGCACTCCCATTGACCCTTCGGCCAAGTTCCCATTCATCTCACTGGCTCACAAACGCAAGGAGAAGAGCCGTCCGTACGCTGGGGCGGAGCTGCGCAGCCCTGGAGCCGTCACCTGGCCGGTGTATGCCGAGGACCATGGAGCAGGGGGGGAGCTGGAAGCCCTCCTGGCCATCTCCAATGACTTCTTGGTGCTGGTGGACCCCGAGGCCAAGGCAGTGGTGTTCAACTGTGCCGTGCGTGATGTGATTGGCTGGACACTGAGCAGCCCAGCATCCATGAAAATCTTCTATGAACGGGGCGAGAGTATTTCATTACGCTCCATCAACAACAACACAGAGGACTTCCGCGAGGTCGTAAAACGCCTAGAGGTAAGACCAGGGAAAGCTTGAAGATCTCTAAGGCTAAGAGAAACTAAGTAAGTTCACTTTCCGAATGTAAATGTTCAGGAATGGCGTGCTTTCCGAATCCAAATGTCCAGAAATGGGATGCTTTCTGAATTTCAATGTTCAGAAGACCTTTACAAAGCCTCAGGGGCTCGTCTCAGGCACAGAAAATATCTTTTCCTCTTTTCTTTTGCTAATTTTATGATGAAGTCTGCTGAAACGTTTTTGACTTTCTGGCCTGAAGTGCTAGTTTCAATTTGTTGATGGATTTGTTACTCCCTAGAGGAACAGAAAGTAGATTGAGAGGACGTGCAAGATATGCTAATTGTCCACTAATCCACTCATACCAAATACATTTATATTTACTCTCTAGACAGCTCAGTGAAGTGTCGTGAAAGGTTACATGTATATCTTTGTAGTATATTGCCAATTTGCCGTACAGCATTTGCTCCCTGTGTACTTACCATTTGGTTTTCACAAAGTGTCACAAAAATATACCGTCCTCACAATAATTACAGTTATTATTGCAATGTAAGGATATCTTTGGTGTACAAGTTAACTGTGTTTTGCGTTATTGAATGTACCAGCGAAGCTCTTTGCTTTCACATAGCAGTGTGGAGGCAGGAATGTACTTTTGTTTTGGCCCCCTGCCTGTGATGTCACAGAAAAATCCACTCCAAGTGCAGGAGCTGTTGCTATGGTAACTGGTTGGTAAAAGCGGATATGTTCGCATTCTTGTCAGAGCATTGAATGTCAGTCTCCATATTAAGAAATATGGCCATGAAAAGGCAGAATAAACCAGTGTTAAGGTTGTACCATACTTGGATTGTCTCTGCTCTTTCCGAGTGGAGAGTGCTGTTCAGTAAATCTGACCCTGTTCTGTTTTGTGATTGGATAGTTATGCCAGTTCAGCAACTGTATTTCATTAAGTGTATCTCTTCTGAACTGTGTTTTTTTTGTTCGGTTAGTAACAGAACTCTACATGTGCTGTGTAATTCAGATGAATACATAATGAGTATTAACATTACATTAGTGCAGCCAGTAATTGTGCATTTACATTCTGTCTCCCTTGCATAGAACTACAATGTTAGTTCTATGCTAACTGCATAACAACATGTTAGTTCTTATAATGTTCTGCATTATATATGCTCAAATGGTATACAAGAATTTCGAACACCCTGGATGTACAATTGAGTATTTGGAACAACATGTCAGCTTCACGCTGACCTGCGTTGTTTTGAATACTAATAGATTTCCTGATTTGATCGTAACATACTTTTCCCATTTTTTTTTTGTCACATGTTGTGTTTAGGAGAGTGATGCAGGCAGTGTTTAAGTGTTCAGACACCAGTAAATGTGTCAGAGTTTTCCCTCAGGTTACTATTTCAGTCATTCAGTCCATATCAGGGAGAGTGAGAGAGACTGAGAGAGACTTCAAAAACCAGAGTGTGCCCTCAGGCTCCAAATGCACCCCAGCAGCAAAAATAGTTTCTGTTAAGAGTGTCTGTATGCATATTTATTCACGAAAAACCTCATGAAGTGTAAGTAACGTGAAAGTTCTCTATCTCTTTTTCTGTGCTTGTCTCCATCTTTCCATCTCTCTCTCTCTCTCTCTCTCTGTCTCACACACACACACACACACGCACACACACAGCACCTCACTAAAGGTTGTGAGACCACAGAGATGACCTTGCGCAGGAATGGCCTGGGCCAGTTGGGTTTCCATGTCAACTATGAGGGCATTGTGGCAGAGGTGGAGCCGTATGGCTACGCCTGGCAAGCAGGTCTGCGCCAGGGCAGCCGGCTGGTTGAGATCTGTAAGGTCGCCGTGGCTACGCTGTCCCATGAGCAGATGATCGACTTGCTGCGCACCTCTGTTACCGTGAAAGTGGTCATCATCCCTCCACATGAGGATGCCACTCCCCGCAGGTTTGTCATCTCGGCCGACCTTCCGAAATACTCATTTTCTTCCTCGTGGTCTTCCTTGGTTTTTGAGATGAATGAAGCTTTTACAGTCTCTAGTGCCAGGAATGGCCCTGTAATCTGTTTGAAGGGGAAGGTCTCTTCAAACATAATGGGCAGAATTCGTAGACTAGGATTAAGATTAGAGATCAGAGATCAGAATACAGTTCCATTCAGATGGAGTTGTATTGTCTGTCTGCGAAATCATTACAACCAATCAGATCATTGTGTTGGCGCTTGAGCCACCTCCCTGTTGCTGGTACTGGACAGCAGAGACATGAACTCATTTTCCCCATATTGGTACCAAGGGTTGAATTTGGTTCATGTGGTAGTGGAGCTTGCATGGAAGATTAACTCCAATAGTCCATTTATCATGTTTCGTATTACGTTTACAAAGAAAAAATGCCTTTTTTTTTTCAGAGCAAAAAGAAAAAGATCAATAGTTGTAATGAGTTAATTAATTACACTAATTAGTGTAATTAGTTACATTTCATAGCAGTGAATGCTGAATATAGCATATTCTTATGAGGTAGAACCCTTGTAAAAGCATGCTCAAAGGGGGAGCGCTGGGAAATGTAGTCCAATTACACACTTCCTCCCTCTCCTCCTCAGGGGTTGCTCGGAGCTTATGCGGTTGCCTGTGGTGGAGTATAAGGGCAGCAACGAGAGCGGCTCATTCGAGTACAAATTCCCCTTCCGCAACAACAACAACAAATGGAACCGAACCTCCTCCAGTCCCCAGCAGTCTCTCACGGCCTCACCCCAGAGCCACGGCGGCACACCCAACCGCGCCGTCAGCCTGGGTGCCAGCATGGGCAAGACCCTCTCTGCTGAACGCTCAGAGAGGGCTGCAGCCATCCCTAGAAGTGTGTCCAGCGACGGACGACCCCTTGACTCCAAGAGGTAGACTTAAAATGTGTGCGATGGCTTTTGGGGGACAGTAGAAGAGCTTAATTAAGAAAGGTTATGCTGTGCTGTGGTTTCATTACTGTTTTAATTTTTAATTTTTTTTTTTTTTTTCATTTTCTTGTATGTTCTCTTACTCTTTCACTCTCCTCGCTTGTTTCTCTTCTGCTCACTTGTGCTTTGCTTTTTTCTCTGTGCACTGTTTCTCTCTCTCATCTCTCCCAGAATGTCTCCTGCCTCTGATAACTACTCACTGGGATCTTCAATATCGATGGGCCGCTCTCCTCACAACCGCAGCTCTCCAAGCAACCTCTCCTGCGCTGGAGACACGGGCTCTGGAGGTGCAGCCCATTGGCGGCAGAAGTCCATGCCTGAGGGGTGAGGCTTTGCTTGGTTAAGCCACTCACCACACCCCCCTTTCTCTTCCTTCCCACGAACTTCCATCATCCATAAAGTTTTCATTTGAAAACCCTGTCTGTCTGCTGTTCCAGTTTGCGTTCTCTTCGACCAGAACAGATGTGAATTTAATGAGACCATGTAAACCACATCCATATTTTAATCTCATCTGCGCCTGGTTATTAGTTGACAAGTGTGTGTGGGTGTGTGTATTGCAGATTTGGGCCCAACAGACATGCCCCCCTTCCAACAGAGCGTCAAATCATGGGAGAGGGGAGTGGCAGTGGAAGGTCAACGCCCAGCTGGCCTCGCATGGAGGAGGGGTCAGACAGACCAGCGCCAGGTTAGACCTGTTATTTCAACGTCTGCTCTCATCTGCAGAATGAACGAATGAACAAACAAATGAGTGAATGAAAAAATGAACAAACAAATGAATGAATGACAAAATGAACAAACAAGGGAATGAATGAATGAACCAGTACGCAAAGAATCTGGTTATGGAATCAGTTAAGAAACTCATGTCAGGAACTAATGAAGAAACCACCAACACAAATGATTGAACACATGCATAAGTGAACGAATAAACCTGTAGATACACCCAAAGAATATTGCAAGATATAGTAACTGAGGTACTATATGTCTGTTCAGATGTGGGTTTTCGATGGAAAAGTGTTATGCAGTCTCTGGTGTACATCACTGACAGATGATTACTCTGACAGAATAAACACAGCTGTGTGGCACTGATGTCTACATGACTATCCCTAGCAACTCTGTACTCTGTTCTTATGAAAAGGAGAATTGTTTTCGATGGACTAGTTCCACGCGAACACACATATTTTTTTGCCAAGAACGGACTGAATTACTTTGGAGAGACACATTGTTTCTTCACGCTTCAAAGCAAGGATGGACAGATTCAAGAAGGTGTTTATCTGTTTTTTTTTTAATTCTATGTCCTTCGGTAGGTCTTCTTTTTCATCTCACAAATGAACTCAAGCGGAAGTGAAGCATCATTCTGACCTAAAACCTCATGATTCTTTTTGAAGCTCTTCTATGCAGTAAGCGGATTAGCCTGTGATCTCTTAGCCATATAGTCTTGTGTGTCAACGCACATACTCTCCTACACATATCTTATCTTACACAGTACAAGAAGTACATGAGTCCAAAACATGCAGGCCGGTCTCCTGTGTGATCCAGCCCACACGTACACGTTTTCCTTTTCTTCCTTTTTTGGCCTTTTGAGTCCATCCGTTTGGAATGGTCCATTCCTGGACGCCACTCTCCTGAAAGCCTTGATGGTTTCTTCCTGTTGTCATTCTGACCTTGTGCTTCACTACAATGTCTGCCCCCCCCCCCCCCCCCCCATACCCAACCTACTAAAAAAAAAACCTGGCATCCATACTGTGGTTGTCTTGCTCTGTATTTCCTGTTACGCTTTGAATACCCTTCACGTCAACAGCATTTGACAACCTGTTTGAGTCTGATTGCACAGGGCTCCCACTCAGTGAAAAGAAAGACAGAAACAAAAGTTCTCTCTTTGCCTGTGCCAGTCTCCTAAGGGACTCTTCTCCTTTTTTTTTTCCTGTCGGTACACTTGTTTAAGCGGAGCTTTGTCTGACTGTGTCTTTCTCTCTGCCACCCCCCCCACCTCGCTGTTCAAGGTTGAAATCTGTTGTGACTCATGTCCCCCCCCCCCCCCCCACCCATTCTGTGTATTTTTCTTCAGCCTCTCTTTCCCACTCCATTCCTCTGCTTTACCACATTTCCCTTGTGTTCCTCGGCAGGAATCCTCCTATTCTTTATAGCTTGGCAGGCTTGGCAGGCTTGGATTGACTCGGGTTGGGCCTGCCCATAGATTCTTTCTTTCTCTCTCTCTTTTTCTTCATTGGCCATGCCTGTATTTCATTGTGTTTTCTTTTACTACTTTTACTCCCATCCTTTCATCCGCTCAAGCAGAAAATGGCTTCTGGTTTTTGTGGTGGCGATGTTTAGGGCTGGGTTCTTTTTTCGTGGAGGATGTTGGCAACCTTTATCTTTACTTTTTGACCTTCAGATGACCTGCTTTGCCCTCTCTCTTAGCTTCATCCAGACAGAGCCGGATCCAAAGGCCATGCTTGGACCTGGCCTGCCAGGACGTTATTGGGACTTTGGGACCGGATACGCTTTCAACCAGAAGTTGAAATTGCGGTCTGCTTTCTTGGTTTCAGGCATCTGCTCAGGTCACAGATTCCCTCACAGTCAGCAGTGACCTGGGTCAAGTGTACATTCACACTGAAGCATTTTTATTCCTATACATTAGCTCTAGACCAAGAGGACAGTTTGGAAAAGATAATGCCTCACTGTAAACTGAGACAGTATTTTGAAGGACATTTTACTCAGTTCTCAGTTTTGTGTTGACTGAATAAACAGGTGAACAGTTCAGAACAAGTGATCCATTTAGAGAAGAAAGGACAGACTTCTTCACTTGAGGGAAACATTCAGCCCCTTTGCCTCCTCCCTTTCTCTTCCCCTCTATTCAAAAACTGCCAGAGAGACTAATAGAATAACGCAGAAGGAAACACAGAAGGCCTTGCCCACAAATAGCCAAACAGACTTTATTGAAACCTCTGGTTTGGACTCCATAGCCATTTTGTTTGTTCTCACGCAGTGGTGGAACATTGAAGTTGGTTGTGTAGACTGTAAGGAACACAGACAGTTGGATACAAGTACAAGAACTTCTCAAACATCTCAGAGTGTCCGCCAGCTTCTCTGTCTTCTCTCTTTCCCTCCCTTCCTCTCTCTGCTTCTCTCCCTCTCTCTTTCTCTCTCTCTCTCTCTCCCTCCCTCTCTCTTTCTCTCTCTCTCTCTCTCTCTTTCTCTCTCACACACACACACTCACACACACACACCCCTCCAGGAGTCCTGTGTTCCCTAATTGCCAGTACCATCTATTTTTGCAACATTACAGTTATATAACTCCTCAGCAATTACACAATAGTTTCATTTACGCGGAATTTCCTGTCATGAAAAGAGCTTGCCTAGGATGTGCTGTACATGCAGAGGCCTTCTTTTGAAAGCCAGCTTTTTTGGAAATTGAATTATCTGTGATTGTGTTAAATGTAGGAGCATTTAGAACAGGAGCCAGTGGCAGGGTCAACTCTAAGGGTTTTTGTGTGTGTGTATGTGTGCTCGCATGTGTGCGTGCGCATGCTTGTCTGTGTTTTTCATTGGTGTGTTCCTTGCTGTTGTTGCATCATCCCTGGCTTCTCAATGTGTATTATTTGGTTTTTTTTTTTTCTCAGCTAAACATTGACTGGATACACACTCTCTCTCTCTCTCTCTCTCTCTCTCTCTCTCTCTCTCTTTCTCTTTCTCTCCGTCTGATTCTGTTGTTTAGATGCTCCTGTTACTAAATCTGGATCTTCCTATTCTGGAGCTCCTCGCATCCAGAGGCAGGAACAGGTCATTCACCTGTCCCCCAAAAAGAGCAGCCAGGTAAGAGAACCTACCCTGTTCCTCCCCAGTTTCAGTCTTCTTTGGTTCTGATGGTGCTTTGGTGCTTTGATCATCTGGATGTACAACCATGTACTCTGTCTGTCTGTCTCTCCCTCTCTCTCTCTCTCTCTCTCTCTCAGTCGGAGGGCCATTACTCTGGTCACTCCAGCAGCAACACCCTGTCCAGTAGCGCGTCCAGTGGCGGCCACAGCGATGAGAAATGGTATGAGCTGGGTGGAGGAGGACCGGGTGATCAGCCAGACTCTGAGCCCAACGGTTTGGGTGGGGGCAGTTACCTCCAGGGCGCCTCGGCCGACAGCGGCATCGACACCACCTCCTACGGCACTCACCACGGTAGCTCCAGCTCCCTTTTGGCCGTGGGCTCCAGAGAGAGGGCCCCCTCACCCTGGCACAGCCCCACCGAAGGAGGCCGTCGCGTTTTGGAGAGATCTCCGCCCGCTGCGGAATCGCCCGTGTCTCCGAGCGGTCCAGAGGGGCCTGCCAGGAGCCCTCCGACCCATTTGCTTGTGCGGGATGGGAGCTCGTACAGTCTGAGTGACATGCCGACACACTCCGGGTGTGTATGATGACACTCACACCATCTATCAAACCTGTACTAAGACACATAGGAATTTACACACTAACATATGTATGCCCTTCCAAGCCCCAGGGTTTGTTGTTTTTGTGTGTCATGAAACAGATGCTTCATCAGGCGTTTGTATGTCATATTCTTTTCATGTAGTGCTTGAAGAAACATAGTGAAGATTAAATTATGGGCATTAATAATCTGGACATTAAACATCCTATGGAAAACTGAACCTCATTCCTGTGGGAGCACTAATACAACATATACAGTACAGCAGTATATCAGTATGTTTACATTATATCATTACAATTGACACAGTTGACATTGATTCATAACAGTTTCTTAACGCTGCCTTACTTACATAAACTTACGTAAGTAGTTACGACATAACTACGCAAGGTTGAATAGACTTCCATAATGCTGTGTAAATGCATCGGCAAGATTACAGTTCATGTTGAAGAAAAGAGAGAGAGAGCAGGAAACATCTCTCGTATTTTTTTTTTTGCAAGTATCGATGTTGATGGACTGAATTGTTCATATTTCTTCACTTTCCTCCACTTCCTCTCCATTTTCCTCAATAGTTTTTCTAAATGATAGTATTTCTAAACCTGTTATGTCAGCCACTTTTATAGCTTGTACTCTTACCTTTTCTGGAACATTCTGTAATGACCTACATGCCTTGAATTCATGTATACGTTGAGCCGACTGAAGCTGCTCAAAAGCTGAAAGAACCCTTGGATGACAGCTGCGTGGGCACGTATATAAAACATCCTGTACAGGGGAAAAGCAGAAACTGATTTGCTATAAATGAGTTTGTTGAAATCAGCCTTCCCTTATTCCCAAATTAAATTTTCACTCACCAGTGGTTTAACTGTCATATCTGTTTTCTTTCTGATGAACAAACAGTTGGGGTAAAATGTTTAGACCAACCTTCAGCCATCACCTACTCAAAGCAAAAGTAGAAAAGACATACCTTTAATGCAATGGCTGATCTAGAACAGCTTTTGACTCATTTCATGTTATTGTCAAGGTCAAGATGACCTTGCTTTTCATCTTCTATGAAATGCTTACATTTTTCTTGTGATCTTGGTCGTGTGCACATGTATTTGTTGTTTTGCATTTATATCTACTGTGCCATGAGATGTGTGGATGTGTATACGAGTATGTATGTGGTTGTGTGTTCATACTAAATACCTGCATGTCTGTCTCTTTCCCTCCTGACTCTTCATCTGCAGTGCCATGAGCTCTCGACACTCGGGCAGTCCGATGGTGCTGAGCTCCAGTCACAGCTCTCCACGTGAGGAGTCATCCTCAGCCACCTCCCCCTCCTCCCAAAGCTCCGTCTCTCCAGGGCCCAAGAGCTTCTACCCCCGACAGGGAGCCACCAGCAAGTACCTGATAGGCTGGAGGAAACCTGGCAGTACCATCAACTCTGTGGACTTTGGAGACACTCGCAAGTAAGCCTCTCTGCACTCTGGTTCATGACCGAAAGAGGGGACGGTTGTGATTCATGTTATCCAGCAGTGGAACATGTTCTTGTTTTAGCACACTGTACACATCAGGATTAGCATTACTGAAAAATGATTTGTCTCATTATTGGCTGAATTATGTGTAATAGAGCTAGATTTCTGGTTTGACAGATTAGCTAAACTATGTTGAGATGAACACCCCCATTGATGCAATTCTCTGTTGCGTTTTCCATTTTCTCTGATGATGTATAATCGCCCCCCAGTGGTCACTGGTGAGCATTACTCCATATAATCACATAACTGTTTATTACTCCCAAACCCTGAAGGGAAAGTGAGTCAAAATAAATGATTATGACCCGCATCCCAGTTACCTCATAATTCCTAAATTAATTAATTGTTTGCTTCAGCCACCCACACTATAATAATTTTACGGTGACAAACAATAATGCTGTTGTTGATTGCAGCAGCTTCATAACACCATTATAGCCATAACTATATACTTCCCATCAAGTGTAATACATAGTGACTGATGTTACTGTGTAGAGGCAGTGAAGTCTCCCATTGTATGCTAACAGGTACCATTGGTAATGTTTCCTGTTTGGCAATATCTCTCATATATGCAGAGCTACTTATGACAGCACAGTTGAGATGATCTGTATGGTTTATGTAAATATGGTAATGGGTTACACAGGTCAATTTTTTTACAACATCACAGTTTAGTGTACTGTTATATTTCTCTAAAAAAATTCTCGAAAACTGTAGATTTCACTAGATTAGTCTTCTTCTAATTTCCATTTTCCTCAACAATGAGGTTTTTTTTTTCCTCTCATTTTTTTTTTTTGTTTTTTTTTTTTTACTGTGTCAGAAGGCCCCAGGGTGAGGGGGTTGAGTGTGGCCCACCTCAGACCAGACCATCTCTCAGGGACCTGCATTCACCCCAGCCCCTGGGCAAGTCCACCATGGAGGACGACCTGAAGAAACTCATTACTCTGGACAGTCCCCCAGCCATCCGCCACGAGGACAAGGTACACCGCCCCCCCAACCACCCCCCCCCCCCCGTGCGCTCATCAGCCTCCTGCAGACACAGACGTTTTTGACCTGTGCCTCTCTGTTTTTAAGCTCTCACACAACTAGGTTCTATTATCAAACAGTCCTCTTCTTAAATGTCGACGCTAAAAAAAATTGTAGAAAAACTGTGAAATGTCTTTCTAAGAAAAAGATTTGATTTGGAACATACCAAACAGTTTTTGTCTCCTCTGCATTTGATTTGTTTGGGACTTTCAAAAAAGAAGAAGATTCTTCTTTTCTTTTTTTTTTTTTCACTTCCCTCTTTTTATCTCTAGTCAACCTCCTCTGGCTCCACCTCTGGGCGGCGCTCTCTCCACCGCACCCTATCAGATGAGAGCATATACCGTGGGCAGCGGCTGCCATCGCTAGGAGACTCAGTGCTGGAGCAGGCCCTGGCTAGTGACGTTCTCTTCAGCTGCTCCACCCTCCCTCGCTCGCCCACCACCCGCGGTGCGCCCCTCCGCAGACCCTCCTACAAACTGGGCATTAAGATGCATGGTGAGAGAACAGCCCCCCCCCCCATCCCCTAAAGCTGGTCTGTGTCTCCTAATGCCGCTGTTTACAGTTTTCTCATTAAAACTTTCCTGCTTATGCTGCAATAAAATTTCATGCGATCCAGGCCCATAAAGTTTAGTTAATCCCCACTGAGTTGGAAACTTCACTTACAGAGGCATTGCTGCAAACACAAGTTTGTATCCATTTTTAACAGAGATAAATTATCTGAGCTTACACACACACTTGCACACACTCACTCACACACACACACACACACATTACAACTGCACCGCAAAGGAATCAACATTATGTGTGTGTGTGTGTGTGATTAAGCTAAGAACGGAGGTATATTTAAGTCACCAATACTCTACTTTCATGTTGGTTGTACACCAGATTCAAGCTCTCTGTAAATCTGAGTGCTCTAACTTTCAGTCATATAAACTATCTGAATCTACATTATGTCTAACTGTTCTGTGAAAGACCACGCGAGACTACTGTCTGAACCTCTCTTAACTCATCACCGTGTTAAGGTGACCTCTCGGCATCCGATACATCTTTGGCCGACCTGCATGAGCGTCAAAGGCACCCCCCTCCTCACGAACTGGGGCTCATGCCCCTGCCGGACACTGACACTGACAGTGGACTGGACTGGACCCACCTGGTGGATGCCGCCAATGCATTCGAGGGTGAGGAGAGACGACCACGCTGTGAGCCCCTGTTTCTCTTCTCTCCTGGAGCCCAGTAGTACATTAGTGCAATCCAGCTCTCTGACAGAATAGCACAGACTCAGCTGTATGCTGTCTCTTGAGTGGATCGGTAGATTGTATAATTAATTGATTGATTAGATGATTTAAATGTGTAGATAGATCCATGAAGCAGCTGATGTAGCAGTCAGTATTGTGGTTCCTGTCCAGCTGTTTCACCTGACAGATATAAACACCAGCACAGCTGGTTTAGTTTATCAGCTGTATTATCAGACTGTTATGCTAGAATGTATGAAATGGGCTCCAGTCTTACTCATATATGCTGAGTGTGCCATACGGCTGCGTTGGAATGACTTTTTTTCCCCATTGCTGTTTCTTCATCATCATCATCATCACCATCATTGTTATCATCACTGTCATCATAATTACTATGTGTCTCTCTATCGTATGCTCACTCTTTTTCTCACACATATACCTCCTCACATTTCCCTCTTGTCTCTCTGTTTTCTCTCTCTCTGCTTTCTTGCCTGCCATCTCACATGCTTTCCCATGCTTTCATTCTCTCTCTCTCTCTCCCTCTCTCTCTCTCTCACCCTTTCACTTTCCCTCCCTCCCTTCAGTCCAGAGGGGGTTTGTGTACAGTTCTCAGGACATCAGAGGAGACAGTTCTACATCAAGTCCTCAGCACATGGAGCTGCAGCCTGTAGCGCTGTCCAGACCCTCCTCCAGGTAGGAGTCATCGCTCACACACCTCACATCGAGCTTCACAGCAGCACAGCGGCCTTCGTGGCCAGTGCCACACTGTGGTGGCTAGTCAACAAGTCACATTAAAGGTGTTTAAACATTTACATTAAAGGTTGAACTAAAAATCTAGAGATTTTAGAACTAAAATCCTCAAGAGCAGACTTGATTTACACTGATAAAAACCGCATCTGTTAGCCCACTCTGCGTGTTTGTATAGTTCTGCTAACCAGCTGCTGTATGGTAATGGTTCTCAGTTCAGTCCTGTCTAGCAGTCAGCGAGATGAGGAGACTTTGATCTTATCTGTGAAGGTTGAAAAGCTCTTTTTTGTTAATTAAACTATACTGTTAATACTCAAAGTGAAACACCAGTTAAGCTACTATCGTTCATAGTGCAAACTACATGATTTGACTTGGAACAAAGTGCTGTTGAAGCTGGGTACCGATGGTCAGACAAATTACAGTTGATGGCTGGCCGACTATTTATTTATTTATTTTTTTACATAGTTCTCTCAGAATCAGACGTTAAAAAGAAAACTCAGTGATACCTGCTGTAAAAACACCTGTTTGGTGCAATGACCTCATCAGCTCTGTCTCACTGGCCCTCTCACCTCTCTCTGTAGTGAGGGCCCCGTGAGTCTGGCAGCGAAAGTGACTCAGCTGGAGGCTGTGGTGAAAAAGTTGCAGGAGGATCTGAAAAAGGTGAGGATGTGTGTGTAATGCTCACAGATCTGACAGATCTCCAAAATTTTATTGAATATCTCTGTGAGAACCAACCCCAAACAAGATGAGACAGACTGTAACCCCCCCCCCCCCCCCCCCCCCCCAATGCATATATTGATATAACAAAGACCATTGCGTTTTCAGATTCTCTGTAGTCAATTAGTTTTGCTAGCTCTTTTCACTGCTCAGCTTTGTGCTCTTAGTGTAATTTGATGTACAGCCTCCTTCTCCGGTTGCTATTTTGATCTAGCCAGACAGGCTAGGTGTCTGTTTTTCTTCCTCTGTTTCCAGCCTGCCTGATTGTATTTACTCTTCGATATTTGTAGTTGAAATTGGTGTTGTTGTTGAGTTGTCAGCAATCATTCTCTTCTCTCTCTCTCTCCCTCTCCCCACCACATTTCTCCCCAGGAGCGAGAGGAGAAGCTGAAACTTCAGGCCCAGATCCAGAGACTGTGGGAAGATAACCAGAGGTTGCAGGACGAGTCCCAGAGTTCGGCTGCGAAACTTAAAAAGTTCACAGAGTGGGTGTTTAACACCATCGACATGAACTGAGGCCAACACAGAACAACCGTTTGGATGTCATTCGGCAACTGGACAAGGAAGAGGATTTGGAATAGATGAAGGAGAATAATGCTATACAGTGCATTATGACAATACTTAAGCACAAATTTCATTTCAACAAAATGTCCTCCTGTTCTGTCGATAGTCTCCAGTTAGGATCATCACGCCATCTTCGGTTCGGCACAAACCCCAAAACTGTTCCTGTGCCTCTTTTATTGGAACAGTAAAACTGCGCAAAGTTAGTGCCCACTGCCCGTCAGCTGATGGACATTTATTTCCTACCACTTATGATTTTCCAAGATTTCCGGAAATTCCTCAGGAGTTTTTGCAGCGGCTGCGTTTCCTTCTCAGACATCCAGAGAAGATGCCTCTTTCCTCTAACAGAAGAAGATGCCTCCCCCCCCCCCCCCCCCCCTCTCTCCCTCTCTCTCATGGTTCCCCTAGGCCAGTACTGGCCCTATTACAGCTCCATGACACCCTAGTTCTGTGGAATAGGCAGCAATCCAGTCTCTAGTAGCTCTCTAGCTGCAGTGCAGAGAAGTAATTAATGAAGTTTTTTTCTGGCTGATTTCTGTTTTTTTAAGACTGGGAGAGCTGCTCTTGCCATATTGTGAGGTTTGCAGGGTCACTGTGGCTTTGTAGGTTATTATTATTATTATTATTATTATTATTATTATTATTATTATTATTATTACTATAATTATTATTAATATTATTATTTTTATTTTAGTGTAGGGAGTCTGCTAGCGTGTTGTGACATGTCAGGGCACTGACATTTGACCAAGACATCAACAGAACGGGACCAAACTTGGTCGTCAGGCAAACTTCACTGGTAATAGACAGAGACTGTGTGATACTGTGGCTAGCATGAAGTGACATGACCACAATGAATGCGTGCAAAGATGGCAATTCCACTGTACAACTTTCAAAAGCAATAGCAGCGAGCCTGCTCAGATACTTCTGCTCAGCAGGAACTTCAAATGCAGGGTAAAACGACCTTGACATTTCTCTCAACTTTGGTTCTTCTCAGCTAAAGCAATCTGACTCCATCTCCTGTCTGTGGTACGAATAACACACCGGAGACCGATGCCCAGCCATCCCTAAGGACATTGATTCAGAAAGGATGAGTCAATTTTCTGGGAGCAGGTTTGGGGGGGTTCAGTTATTTATGTCTTTGTATTATAAGTAAATAAATAAGTTGCTTTCTGTGTGCAGTACAACTGACGTCAAGTTAACCTGGAGTTGGGAGGGATTCTTTCTCATTATATAGATGGCTTTTTTTCCATTTCAGTAGAATTCAGCCTGTTCTTTTTCAATATTTGAACTGTGTACTTGTGGTGCCCCTAGCCTGCTGTTGTGTTGCTTCAGTGCCCTCTGGTGGTGAAAAGTGATTACTTCACTCTACTTCTGCTATGCTCTGTATACAGTCTGTGTTCAGATGTATCAAAGACTAAATTGGCCATAAACTCTCATGAAAGCAATAGAAGTCAGCAATTATAAATTCAGAATTTGTTTGGATAATGAAAGTAAAAAAAAAGGCTTGTATTAATTTTCCCAGTCTGAGAGCTGTTATTTGTGCCAACATCAGGAATTTGAAAGGGGGTCTGCCTAGGTAAGTGAAAAAAGAGAGAACAAAGAATGGACTCTTATGTAAGAACCTTACTCTCACCTGTGTTTGAACTGGTAACAGGATCTAGTGAAATCTCACCATGAGCAGGCCTTGTGTAAAAAATCAGGCTTTTTCGGATCACACACACACACACACATAAACAACAGTGTCCTGTTTCTTGGAAGGCCAGTGCCGGCTGGTTTTATGATTAAGGGGCGTCTTGCCTTTTATTAGCTTGAGGTTACTGTTATATAACAGTGTGAGAAAGGCTCGGCCAGAAGTGAGGTCTGCCCAGAGATGTCAATAATCCTGAATCAATTCGTAATATAATTCTACATTCTCTGCAATTCACCCCACTACCCAACCCCCACCTCGCTGTACTCTCCAACCACACAAAGGCGGACCAGCAAACAACAACAACAACAACCATCATTTGGGAGTGTGGTGAATTTTTGACCTCATATTACAATCAGTCAGCGGTCCGTCAATTTCATCTCACTGAAACCAATTTTTTTTTTTTTTTTAAATACACTCTATCAGGCACTCAGTAGTCTCTCCATAACATGTGAGGCCAGTGTCAAAATCACGAGAATGTATTTATTTTGGTAAAGTTGTCATTTCTGAGTAATGGGTCCAAATTCATATGGTGTTTCCTGGCAGTGAGAGAGGACTGTTGATTCTGTTTTAGGAATCATTTGGGATGTCGGCCTCTGAGATATAAGAATGACTGGTGCCACCAGTACCAGCAGTCCTGCAATTTGCTTAAATTGAGAATTTTCAACCCTGGTGTTGTAGACTGTGTGAAATGCAAATGTAAGGGATTAAGTTTGCTTAGGATTGTCATTTGTTATGCCTTTTTTCCCCTGTCTTCTTCCTCTTCTTCTTTTTTTACTTCACTGTCAGTCTTTCAGGTATAAAATCACACAGATGCTTTGACTGAGGAAAGCATCGCGGTTGTCAACAGTTTGAGCTCATGGCTTTGTTTTCCCAGCTAATACTTTGTGACATTTGTTTTGTTTTGTCTGGGGTTTTTTGTATTTCTTTGACATTTGGTTCTGTTTAAAAAAGGTAAAAAATTGAAGACTATGGGAATGTAAATGTATATTTTTTTTGTAAGTTTTTGTTTCTCTTACACATTTCTTTGCACTGTCTTTTTTTTTTTTTTATTTTTTTTAGTTTTTGTACTTTTATTTTTATTTGTTAATGATGATTGCTACTAGCTGAACGTTTGTGGAGCTGCAGTTGAACATGTTAATGTCTTAACGGAGAGGAGAGGATATGGGAATCCCCCAGCTACTTTTCCAAATGTGATGGTTTTGAGGCGTCCCTATAAAGTGTCATTGGGTGTTTCTCTGCATCCCTCCCCTCCCCAAGTGAAAATAATCATCTCTGGACAAATGCATTTTAAATGATATTCACATTTAAAAAGCATTATATTTAACAAAACGTATTGTTTACATATTCTGTTCATCTTCTTTGTAAAGTGGAGAGGTTTTAACAAAGAAAAAAAAGACATTTGCAACGATTACAGTATTAAAATTTCCTAATTATAAAACACAACTTGATTTTGAGGTGCTGTATTTTGTTTTTCCTTTTTTTTTTTTTTTTTTTTTCCTTCTGAAAGTGGTCATACAGTAGGTTCTCTGCTTGCCGCCTGCTATGAGGTGTACTCTGCCATTGCTTTCTGGGCCAATAAATTACTTTGTATACCTATAGGTGAATGTTGAATCACCTGCGTCCTTGTGTTTTCTTTGCTAGACCTTTGTCCTTTTTTGTCTGTCATCCGTCCACTTTTCCTCAGTTTTACCGTTTGTGAAGGGTGTTTTGAAGCGGGTGATTTTTGCCACGGTAACCGGGGGATAATTGCACCTAGCAGTGAGTAATCACGGGAGCGCACAGATGAACAGTCTGGGATTGCCAAGGGCTCCTCATGTTCTCCTTCAGATCTGACTCTGATTGTCATGTTAACACTTTCACTACCAATGCACGACTGCCTAACACATCACGTTCTATGGCTATGACTGTACACTTAACACCACACACTACCCACTCTATGACTATACACTAAACCCTACACACCCTATGACTATATACTGAATCCTACACACTCTGACTATACACTAAACCCTACACACCCTATGACTATACACTGTACTCCACACACTACACACTCTATGACTGTACACTGTACTACACAATCTATGACTGTACACTGTACTCCTCACACTACACAATGGTAGCGCTGGACTAACTTAAGGTAGTCAGACACACGGACACTCATCTGCTTGTTGAGGAGACATGCCTTTTATCCTACTCTGATTATTCATACATTTTCATTCCTGGTTGTATATTTGCATCATAGCCCTAGTACACTGTATCAACAGTGCAGGAAAACAATACTTTGTTCTTATGTACCTGCAGTCTGTACTTACTAATGGTTTGTAAATATATTTGTTTATGTTACAGTTTAAATAACTTAGACTATTGGGAACCTGGGAACGGAGTTTATACTGCTTGTCAAAGCTCAGTGAACTTAGCATGAAGTCCCTGCTGTAAAGCTTCACAAGAGAGGAGCGGTGTAGAGAAGTAATGTGGGGGTGTAACTGTCGTTAAGTCATTAAAATCTTCACTGGCTCATTTAAAAAGGCTTCAAAAAGGCTTCATTCACTCACTCACTAAAGACATTAAAGGACTCCTCTCACTCACTAAAGACATGAAAACACTTTATTTACTCGCTAAAGGCAGAAGTCCAGTCCTTACAGAATGGAAAGCAGGAAATGCTGCTGAAATATTAATGCAGTGAGCAAAGGCTTGCAGAGCCCTACAGTACTGCCAGATTCAGTCCTTATTCCTCTTCTCCAGCCAAGGCAGTTCTGAAACTCACTTCTGGCCTATGGTCATACAGGAGAAGCAGCCTCCTGTGTGTTCAATGTGGTTCCCTATACAGGTTGTTCACTTGATAGTAAGCCGTAACGTGCGTTCATCATTAACAGCTAACCTCTTAACCTGGAACTTCACATAATTGTCTACTTTCATTTTACACACAAGGGTGTGTATGAATGCAGAAGAGATGCCATCTGGGGGTGAGTGCATGTGATATTTTCAGTGTCAGTGTATTACAGAGTTAATGAATGCACAAAAGGTTACCATACAGGTTATCAGAGACACCGTGTTCTTGTCAAGACCTCTGAACTGCTGTGCCTAAAATGGAACCCCTTGCTTTCAAACCTTTCTGTCACACTGAACTGCTAAAAATGTCTCTGGACTTCCCTGGGAAAGTGTTCAAAGTGGCAGTGTGAATAAAAAAACCCCTCTCTCACATTTGAGCACTTACACGGCTTTCCACTTTGTCCGAACGGTCTAATGGTACAAGATTGTTCGCTTGTTCACACTATGCTACACAGAACCCATACTCTGCACTTAAGCTTGGACTGTGAGAGTCTACTGTTAGGGCTACCATTTCTGTCAAGTCCTCCCAGGAAGCACAGGTCATAAAATTCAGTATATAATTACAGATATCTAATCACACAGTAGGGTCACAGCTAGAATCAAATATTAGTTATGAAAGGGCTCAAACTAGATTACAGCATGTAAGATCATTTTTAATGATTTTACTCTGAAATTCATCAAAGGCAGAGTCTATGAAGAATCAATGTTTAATCTTTCGAATATTAGTTTCAGTTTGAGCATATCAATTTCCCCCTCAAGATGGTTTTCACTGGTAAATTATCTCTGTAAAATTTCATTATCATTTTCATAAGTCTTACAAAAGACACCTCAAACTGTATATTACAGCAGTAGCTAGACAGTGCTGCGTTCACATCTTGTTTTTAGTTAAGGGTCTTGGCCTGTTTTTTTTTTAAACAGAGGACTCCTCCATTCTCGTTTGACCTATCTGTTTTGTCCTCACCAACACCTGTTGTCCAAACCCGGAGCTAATATAAATCTCTCAGGGCTAATCAGGGAATTTACTGGAAACCACAAATTCAGATGAGAACTTTGTACCACCACCAGGACAAAACTTCACCAGCTTTTGAAAAGTTTTTGAAAAAGAGTTCATGTCAGTGGTGGGATAAATCAGTGAAGAGGCTGGGAGGGGCCTTGGTGAGCACAGTAAAGACCAGCTGATGTAACATTACCTGCATTATGGGCTGATTCTGTCCTTCCTACCATAGAGTAACTTGCTCTTATTCTCTCAGGTGTGCTGCTCTCTCTGCTCTGCCTGCTGCTCTTTCGAGCCTCCACTAAAAGAGCCAGAGCCTTTTCCTGCCTATAAGAAATGATCACTGCTCTCCAGACTGGACGTAAGGAAATGCTCCAAGCTGCTGGAGATCCACTAAGGATAAAACTGCTGTCTCTAGGTTGAATTATTCATCTGACCTGCAAAGATGACTTAGAGTCACTGTCCATTTATGCCAGTGACCACTCTCCATGAGTGGTGATTGTCCATTATGTCTGAGTGGTTTGTGAAGTGGACAGCAAGATATATATTGAATGATGAAGCTATGACTGAATGCAACAACTTTTAATGACTGCTGATTATTGGTGGAACATCAGCTAAGAAAACATCATCTAAATATCAGATTTTTTGGACATTGTTATTTTGTCTTACAGTTGTTCAAGGTTTGACAAGAAATTACAGCAATACAAGCAAGTCCAGGTTAAGAAGCTGAGGTATGTGTGGTTCTTTCTTTGGCCCTGAAAAGTGGTCCTTACATAATGGAACCATCACAGCCTTTGAAAAATTATCCTTTAATCAGCGGGGCAAAGAAAGTGGAACATTGTTTTAGACGCTTTCTCTATTACGTGTATGAACACTCCCTGTGCCAGGCAATGGAAGTGGGAAGTGGTATGGGGATAAGGGCAATGTTATAGTCTGTATTGTGGAAACTGGGTGTTATGAAAACACACGATAAGGGAGTCTTCCTGGCAGTGACAAATAGGCGTGTCATGCCTGGGTTTTCCTCTCTGAACTAATTCATCTATTCAGGGGCTGAGAAAGTATAAGAAAGGAATGTCTCTGCAGAAGAGAGGCAGATTAAAAAAAAAGAAAAAGATGAAGAAAAAAAAAAAAAGAAAGAAAGAAAAACAACCCATCCCTGTTTGCTTATGCTTAGTGGTTATAGCTTCTCATCATTGCTCTTAATACCCAGTGTGCTCTCATGTTTGTCTTTGAGAGCATTTAAAAAAGAAAACGCTTCAAGACCAACTCGTGCTCAGCTTCCTTCAGTCTCCTCTAGCTAGTCCCAATAATAGCTCTAATGAGTTAGGGGTGGGGGATGTTAATCCGTACAACGATGTTTTGGTTCGGCCTACACTCATATTGGAGAGCCAATAGAGAGACATATGAAATTACACCATGGGGCTTAACTTCTGAATTAATTTGAGGAGGCCTTGGTGTTTCTTTTGTGTTTTTTGTGTCAGTAAGTTGCATTAGTCTCATTTTGCCCCCCAGCAATACACAGCTGGTTTGCTCTTTCCATCTCTACCCCCCCCCCATCTATCCCCTTCTCTTTCTGTTGCATCAGCTGCTTTCATCTAGTGCTGGGGAAGAAAAGAAGAGGGTTCTGGTCGTCCAGCTTCCCACTGGACCCTACTCTGGGTGTGAGTGTTAACATGCTGATGCTGCAAGACCTTTCAGTGCCAATTAAACCACTAGAAAGGAGAAAGAGTCAAAAGAGAGAGAGTGAGAGAGAGAGGGAGAGAGAGAGAGAGACAGAGGGGTGGGGTGGGGGGGGGGCATTAGCAGTATATTGCGTCACAGGGACAAGACCTGTGCACCCCATCAGAGAGAGGTCACCATCACGGATCAGAGCCATTGATTCTGATTTTCGTTGGTGCACTTTAACAGTGCTGGTCAGCATTATGTGACTTGCAATGGCAACATTTGGGTGCGATTACCTCAAGACAAAGAGACAGATCCTCTGATTTCCCATTCTGCTCCATTTTGTCTTTGTGTTGTCACTGACTACCGTTGTGTTTCCCATTCTTGAAAAAGATGACTGATTTCTGAGAGAGAGAAAGAGAGAGAGACAGACAGACAGAGAGACAGAGAGAATAATGTCTGTGTATTTTCTGGGTTGCCACTCAAAAAATTCATTTAATCTAGATTTAACAGACATACCATCTGACTACAACTGTATTCTAAATGAAATTTCAGTGAGAGAACTTTCAGGCAACCCTTCAAAAAATCTCCCTTTCACCAGATTCTTTAATAGCATATAATCCATGCGAACCTCATCCCTCACCCCACTCATTAAAACCTCCCACCTCCTCTCCTACCATGCCCACTCCCTGTGTGTGGGGTTTGAGCAGATTCCAGGCTTAACAAGGCTGGGCTTAAGCTGCCTCCAGGTAGACTCCAAACCAATGATGTCACTTCTGCAAAAATTACGCACACTCATGTGAACCACATCATGTGAATTACAGTTCAAGATACATGAAGTCTGAAATACTGAACTTCTGAGTACTGAAAATAGATGTTCATGTATAAATGTATAAGGTGTTGCCTTGAGGCGTTTTCCAACTGAAGTGACAATTATTTTTCAGACACTTTTTGTTAAGTAAGACTGTAAATCTCCTGTGGAAATGTGATCTTGCTTTTGTGTTTGGGCATTCCTTAAGACTGGACATTTCATTTTGTTTACAGAATCAATCACCATCAGATCTGGGTTTACACTTCTGATTGTCCAGTTGAACTGAATCCATTGTTTTGAATTCATTTCTCTCTATGATATCAAATACAGTCATTAGTTTGCAAAACCCTTGCCCCCTTTTTTTTTCCATCAATACCCCCCTCTCTTTTTGCACCCCTACATTCTCTCTCTCTCCTCACACTTTCATGCTTCATACTAAATATACGTCTCTAAATTGCTTGCTGGATGCAAACACACACCATTCTCAAACCCCATCCCCCTTCTCCTGTCTCTCGCTCTCTCTCCCTCCCCTCCCTCTCTCTCTCTCTCTCTCTCTCTCTCTCATACACTCTCACAAACACATGCTCCCAGTTGCATACACGCTTGGATCTTCTCACTGTACCTGACCACTCCACAACATAGAGCGACCACCCACGCTGGGTTCCAGTCAGAGAGAGAGAAAGAGTGAGAGAGAAAGAGAGGGAGAGAGAGAGAGAGAGAGAGAGAGAGAGAGAAAGAGGAACACTGCAGCAGCTGCCCTCATCCCACTGCTACCTCTACAGCTGTGTTGCTTCTCTCTCCTTCTGCTCCATCCGTTCTTGCTCTGTCCTTTTTTTTCCTTTTAAAAACCCATCACTTCTCTCCCTGCGAAGCAATTAAAGCATGAATCTCCTGCCTTTTTCTGGTCGCTAAGAGGGGGGGTGGGATCACGCCTGGAGGAGTGGACGGGGCGCTACTTTGTTGCTAAGGTAATGAACAATTACAATAAACTGTTGTTGGGAGAGTGAGAAAAAAATATTGAGTTCTTGAGTAGCGGGTGGAGAAATGCTGAAATGTTTGTGTGTGTGTGTGTGTGTGGGTGTGTGTGTAAGAGAGAGTAGAAGTTACGGTTCTGAAATTACATGGACAGTTTGACTGAAGAGCAGAATTTCTACACTGTCCTGAACTGAAGTGTTTCTGATGGGGATGCTTCTTCTAAGAAGGCACACTCTGTGCCTCTTCCCCCACTTTGCGTATATGTGTGTGTGTGTGTGTGTATCTGTGTGCATGTGTATGTAGTTGCACATTGATGCTCGTGCCTATTTTTCAAGTGACAGGGTCTAAATTAGGCAACATTATTCAGAGTGCTGTGTGAATTGAGACTTACCTCCCGTGAGGATTCAGCCCTGAATACAGCTGTGTTGCTTGCCTGGATAACGGTACTTCACACTGTAGGTGCTTCCACGGTCAGTGCAAGTCTGTCTGCCTCTCCTGCCTGTGTTTATTACTTTCTTGCTAATGAGGTTATTCGTTCTACATACTGGCTCTGAGAAAAGCTAAACTTGCTACGATCAGACCGAAATGGTAAAAAAAGTGGAGTAGATCAAAACACTTACAGTAGCATTGTTTATGGGAAGGTGATGGTGTTAAGCAGGAGAATGAAAATTAGAGAGTTAATACTGTGAATACCTCACGCCCTCTTGACATTTCCAAGCAGAAAATCATTTATACGCACACATACACACACACACACACAGACACACACACAGACACACAGAGGCAGAGCAGACGGAGCAATGAGTAGAGAATAGTCTCTGTTGCACATCAAGACAAGACAATCAGCTGGTACCTCAGACATGGACTGTTGCATCAATACACTTCCACTCCTCAACACTGCCTCGCTCTTTCTCTGTTTACAGTTTACAGTTTGACACAAGCGTGCTGGCAGCGTGGATGAAATATCTCTTCTTTGCCAGTTGATACATATATTGATTAACACTTGACCAGGAGAAATATTGTAGGTCAGTTCATCAGCAGCCTGTATAGGACACTGTAAAAGAAACTTCATAAAAGTATGCTACTGTATCTCTTCTTAATATACAGGAAATGTGAGAATTACACTGCATATATTTGCAGAGGGCTAAAAATGTGGAAATGCTGCGTTAAGGAGTGCCCTCTGCACACACACACACACACAAAAACAATGAACTAAGCACACTCTTTTCATCACCTTATTACATCTGTGGTGTACTTTAGGGCGTGCTCAAGTATGACCATACAATCGGCTCTGCCGTTGGTGTCTTGCCATTAAGTCGCATCATACAATGGCTGTTCCATTTGCGAAAACCTATTCCATTGTTTCTGCTCCGACGCTTTTGATCAGAAATAGGCGATAACAGCTGATTGACCGACTAGAGCACAAAAAGCGAGGAACCAAGAACTCCCAAGGCAATGGTACCTGATGAATTTATCGACTTAACGTGATAAGCGGCGAAATGCGTTACTCATTCTTCTTTCTCTGTGAGGGGCTAACTGCAGGCAAAACTGCGGCCTGAGGTGGCGAATGGACATCGCTGACTTTTTCTCCACTTCAGAAGCCCTGTCAATTAGCATGGCATGTACGAGGGGAAAAACGGAACGGGAATGCTCTTCAGCTCGTCCGTTCTGGCACTTTCATCACAGTTCTAGCCCACTAAGTTTCCCTAAGCATTTTGACAAGTGCCAAGCCGTTACTTGATTATGACTTCTGAGGTCGTCTGGCTGAAATCTGAGTTTATAGGGCAAGAATGACAGCCCGTCGCCGTTACCGCTTGCCTTAAAGCGCGCTTTATAAATTTAGTGGGATGGTAAGAGTTGCTGCAGCCAACAATTGGAAAAACATACCGTGAAATTCAGTAGTCACTGTGGGTTATTTGGATGTACACATTTTTAAATTAAAAGCGAAGCGTGCCTCCCCCGTGCTGATTTCTTCATATTTTCCAGATGTTCCATGTCTGTGTTACCTATTAGTTCTGTGGTCGGTTTTCTCCCATTATGTCAAGCTTATGAAATGTTAATCTGTTGAGCTTTGTGTGGATCAAACGATAGTAGATATTTAATTTATTGTCTTCAAAGCAGCTCATTGTTGAAAAGCACTTTATGATCCATTTCATGTGATCTCTCTCTCTCTCTCTCTCTCTCACACACTCTCTCTCATTCTCTTTTGCTCCACAGAGAGGGAGAGAGAGAGAGAGCACAAAAGAAAGAAAGTGTGAAAAGAGAGAAGGAGTCAGCAAGCATGGCCCAGGCCACTCAGGACCAGGGAGTAATGGGGACATCTGACCAAGATGAAGACTCTCCAAACATGATTGTCTACAGGAAGGTAGGATTTTTATGTGTGTGTGTGTGTGTGTGCTTGTGCAGAGTGGTACCTGTTGACCTTTCATGGGTTATTATTGTGTAGAATGAGGTGTATTGCAGTTTTCAGCTTTGGGTTGCTGCTGTCATATGCTGGAGTTGGAACCATTTGCTCCTTTTACACTTATCAGCAGATTTTGAGCTGTTCCTGGTAGGTAATGTGGTCAACACATACCAGGCCACTGATGAGAACAGGATTTACTTGTCTTCTCTAATAAAAAATTGAATTTTGGGGGGAAAATCTCTCTGAAGAATGTGACCAGAATACATTAAGCGGTTCCCTCCACTGATGTGATGCATAGCTCAGTAGAGTCCTCAAAACCAAGGGCAATATGTGTTCATTCATTAAGCTTGTGTGCATGTTTTCATGTGTCATTGTCCTTAATCAGATACATGTTGTTGTATAATTGGAAAAAGACATCTGTTCAGCTAACAGTCACATGCTCTTCAGTGCTTACCAGTCTGAATACAGACGCAAAGCCTTTGGCATGTGTAGATGCCCGAATGTCTATTCACCTGCACTACACGTAAGAGACTACAAATAAAGATCCCTGAGTGTGTGTGTGTGGTGTGTGTGTGTGTGTGTGTGTGTGAGTGAGAGAGAGAGAGAGAGAGAGGGAGAGAGAACACTCGTGAAGGTCCTCTGGTTGTGACTGATCTCTGGGCTGCAGTGTAAAGAGCTCGTTAGCTTGTTTGAACACTGGCTGCCACCACTTGAAATCTTGTTTTGATCTTGTTCTGCTTCTTCTCTGACCCTCTCTCTCTCTCTGTCAGCCTAACAGCACTGACAAAAATAAAATCGGGTCTCACAGCATCCCTGTAAGCCGAGAGCTCACTGTCTCAGTGCGTCTATTTATTTGTTGGCATATTGCTCTCCATCTGTTGAGGAGTATGTGTTTGAGACAGGCATGAAAAAAAAGAAGTGCTACAGGGGGACTGGACTGTCTCTTGGGGTTTTGCTGAAAAGGTACATTCAGGAAACATAGATTGTAGTAGCTCAGGTGTTGATGGAGGTCAGATCAGATCTGTGCTGCTAAAACTGATAGAGAGAGATATTGACTTTATGAGGTGTATTTAGGGGGTTTGTGAGTGGGTCTTTTCAAATGAATCCTCTTCTCTAACCTGTCAAGAAGAGAAATTCATTTCCTATGCCAGAAATCCAGCACTTGGAGGATCTAAATGAATGCTAATGTTGTTCTACTCTACCTTGGGCAGGAGTCTTGCAGTGGAAAGGTTTTTTTCTTTCTTTCTTTCTTTCTTTTTTCTTTCTTTCTTTCTTTCTTTCTTTCTTTCTTCAGAAGACACGAGAGACATGATGTGCATTCTGCTGGATTTCTGCCAGTCTCACCCAAACCACTTTTTTCTCTCCAATTAAGGGCTGCCAATCAGAAAAAAACAGATCTCTTAGACCTTACAAAGGACCCTTTCTTGATTTCTGAGTCTTCTACAGAACATTCGCTCTCTTGACTTCTGCTTGACGTTGAATGATTTCAGCTTGAACTCAGTAGAACTGATGGACTTGGATAGACTCAGAGAACAAAGACACTCACTCTAATTATCATTTTTATCAATGAGGTACAAAAAAACACTGTCGTGGACAAGCGTTGATGTAGAGATGCCTTAGTAGCTGTAAGATGGAGGTGGGAATTAAAGTAAAAAGAGAAATGTTTAACTTCTATGTGCTGTTTCTCAACTCTAGAGTCAAACAGATTCCTTGTGGACAGCCCTCTGGTGTCCACTAATGAAACCCGTTATTTATGTGTAGGTGCCTTACATAAGTTTTATTTGCTGGTGTGAAATTTGAACATACTAGTACCAGCTTATTGATGTATGGGAATCCTATGATTTTACATTACATTTCAGTTACTCTGTTTGAATGACTGAGAGCAGGTTGTGGTAAATATTGACTGTAGAGGCAGAGTAGAGTTTGCTGGGCTGTGTGTCATGATACTGTGACTTGGTAGTGTTATGGTTCAGTGAGTCAGTGATTCACCTAAACCAGTACATGTTTGTTTATCAGGTGCAGGTGGTGTGGTTTTGAACAGTACCATACAATAAGAATCATGACAGTAGAAAGACTGGATGCTTAAGCATTCTCAGGGGAGTAGTAAGGGCCAAAACTTGAAATGATGTCATAGAAACAGAACATTCTTTAAGTTCTGACACAGGATGAAAGAGCTTTGCCCCTGATATCAATGTGTTCTCATCCATTTTATTCTGCTGGCCTTTTGCAGTGTCTCCTAATGAAGCCTCTTGTGGCCTTACAGATACAGAGACAAAGAAAGAAAGAAAGAAAGAAAGAAAATCAAACAAAAGAGATAATTGGGAAAGAGAGCACAGAGGGGAGAGAACGAGAAAGAGAGAAGTAATAAAGAAAGAGACAGAAATTGAGAGAGCACTTCGGCAATTCCATCCATTAGAGTTGTTCAGTCTGGGACAGCCTTTGAGGGTGCTACAGGAGGAGATTCCATAAACCAACAGTAAATAGAGCTGAGTTGGAATAGTTGGGTGACAGACAATGGGTGTCTGTCTTTGGTGACTCAGGACTGCCTGCCTCCTGTGTGGCTTCTTACTACAGCGGTGGAACTGGAGATTGGCACCAGATGGCTGCCAGCGTGCTCCATGCCCTGGGGAGAAATGCCAACTGTCCCCGGGGTTGGAGCAAGAGTTCAGAACAAATGGCATTGTTCTGTGTCAACACACACACAGACATGTCCAGTCAAGGGTGAAAATCTTTGTCGCAGAGAATATACTCTTATAAGTGCGTCTATCTCACACTCTTTATCTCTGTTTCCTTCATTCCCTCTCCATCTGTTTCACTCTTTAACTCCCTACTCTTTTTCTCTGTAATACAAACAGTGGGGTGGACTCTTCAGCAATATGGATGGTGTTGTTCTTTGGAACACAACTGGGGTTGATTCATAATATTGTAGAGTAATCTTGGCATCATACTTCCTTGCTTGCTTTAAATCACTGTGTGTGTGTGTGTGTGTGTGAGAGAGAGAGAGAGAGAGAGAGAGAGAGATAGAGAGAGAGAGAGAGAAGAAGAGAGAGGCAGAAGAAACACAATTAACCTGGATGAGCAATGAGACAGGACTGACTTTGATGAATTTGCCCATTAAGGTGAGCATGGAGGCCCCAGGGAGAGCAGCATTTCCATGCACCAGAGAGAGAGAGAGAGAGAACGGATGCACCTGAATAAACCCACTAGGCTGTGAAGACCTCTCCCTTACAATGCTATCTGGCTCTGTCAGCCACCACCAAGCTGACAATAATGGCCTCCTTAACATGCACTCTTGGCCTTACAGACTTTGTAAAGCCTCTGACAACTGCATTGTTTCCTCGAGACGGTACATACAGTGCGGATGTTAGGTATGGATTCACTCAGAAGGCACGTACATTACTCTTTCCTTTCTCTTCTTTTCTTTCACAAGTGACTATTGAAATGAGCAGTTCAATGAGAAAATGTCTTGTCAGATCATCACAAGACAGTACGTGTGGACTGTAGAATGCTGAAGTCTACAAATGGATTTTCTCTTTCTCGTAACGCAAAAGCATTTTTCTGTCTTCTTTTGTATCTCTTTTTCATCCACTTCTTTTAACCACCATTTTTTTTCTCCACCCACTTATAATGTTAATGTTAAACAGGGAGAAAAAAATAACTCAGTTTATGTGTAAACTGTTGTGAGTGCAGAGTTTCTTCTGGAAAATTCTCTTTTATTGGTTTCAATTATAGGTTTTTTTTAATATGCCTCTATTTATCATAGCAGTTTTTGCGCTCTGCTTTATCTCAGAGGATACACGGAACTGTTTGACGACAAGAGCTGCATCATTATTCGACTAAATCCCCGAAAAAGAGGCTTAGGCTTTACTTGAACGTTCCTGCAACTCACAAACTGTGAAGTTAGTTTAGTGATGATAATGACAAAACAAACACGACAATAGTACAAACTCAAGTCTCCATTTTTGCGTGCACTGAACAGTGGAACACAGTAGAATATGCAGCTCTGAACATCTGTGTGAGCTGTTAAATTGAATTTTGCTCCGTATTTTTCGGCACAGTAGCCCCAAGACATTGTTTGATTAAGCACTTTGTTTTCAAATAAGAAGTAAAAGTGCTTTGAGCCCAGTGACTGTCAGTTCTCATCATAGTTAAAAGTGAGCAGTTTAAACTGAATGTGTTAATCATGATTAACGTAGTCATGTAATCTTAAACTGTGGTTTGTTGAAGACCTACGAACCTGAAACGAGCATTTAAGCCATTAATAAACTCAGTCTTCAATAATCCATTGAGAAATTGGTGAATAGCTATCATTTTGAAATGATAACTGAAGTAGAATAACCAAACAACCAAGAAGAAAAAAAACCAGGATGCAGCTTTGATATTTTCTGTTTTTCTTTCAAACTGGCATGGTATTAAAAGAAATAAATAAGTATATATATATATATATATATATATATATATATATATATATATATATATATACACATATAAAAACCCCACCAAAGCAAAGAAAATCTTTTGAGTTGTTCATTTCATACACTCTCCTAATTGTTATCCCTGCTGTACACTTGACACTCTCCCCTGTGTCAGACCCTGCCTGCTGATCAGTTCGCGTTGTAATTGCTCGTCTGTTGTAGCTGTGCTGGAGCTGACTCATCTTGTCATGAAAAACGGGGCATTTAGCTGCAACATGGCTAATTTGATGCCCTCCTAACACGTTGTCCATGTCTCCTTGGTTTCTAAATCCGTGGGATTACTGGAGGTGCTATGAATGCAGTGCAATAAACCATCAACCAATAAGTCAGATGTAGTCCTCTCAGGACATAAGCGGGTGTTTTCCTTGCACGTTTGTATCAGCGGGAATTCTTCCCTAGGTAGGGCATTGAAACTTGTTGTCAGGAGACATGTAAGCTGTCCTGCTAGGTTTTTGGATAATCTTAGCTTGCACGAGATATAATTTTTTCTCTGTGCTATTCATGCTTTTTTTTTTTTTTGCTCCCTATATGATCTTGCTTTTTAAGAAGGCAGAACAAGGAGAGAGTGGCATAAGATGCAAGTGAGTGATAGAAATTTTTAATGGATAAAGGAAGAAAAAATCACACTGTCCAGAGGGTATGAGGTCATTCTAATGAACTGTCTTTCTTTGAGCTGTGATCAGTTGCAAGCTGAATGGAACAGTGTCCTATTTGTTGAATTACTCAGACATAGGATGGAAGTTTACTTATCCTGTCACATCAGTGTCACAGTGACCTCATACAGTGGAAAAATCTGCATTCTTTTCCTTCCAGTACAGGTACTTGGGTGTGTTTAAGAGGGGGCACATATTGTGTGTGTGTATGAGTGGGTGTGTGTGTGTGTGTGTGTGTACCTGTGACTATGTGATTTGCACACAGATTCGTATCTTGGGAACGGTGAACGGGTATGATTTGTGTAGAAGTTTTATTGGTAGTGATTTCCTAATTTCCTCAAACTAAAAAGGTATTTGGAGGCACAAAGTAGCCAGGATTTCCCCTGAGCTGTCTGTGTGACCCAGCCCGGCTGGCCGGATCACTAGTCATTCATCAGTACCGGTGCTTGGTGCTGGCTCCTTTTCAGTGGAGATTTTCGCCACCACCGTGCTATATTTGTACTTCAGTGGGCTGGGTGATCATGTCTTACATTTTGGCGCGACTAACGTCTGGCATGGCGTCCCAGCAGAATACTCTCTGACCTCTATTTTATGTGGTGATTTATGCCTAGCCATGCAAGTTCACGAGTCTGAAAAACTTGAGTGCCTCTCCCAGGTGTTTGCCACCTGGAAACAGTGGAATCAGTAGGAATGGGGGGGGTGCTCTGGGGTCACTGGTTCACACAGATTCAGTATAAACCAGTTTAGACAACAAACGTGCCCATGTAGAAAGCTCATCATAACGACCCCCAAAAGAACTGCTCAGGTGATTAAGGTGTGTAATGTCACACCAAGCTGACAAATCGCTGTCACCGACCCTGCACCCCACCTAAATGCCAAGGCGTAACCTTCAGGGACTGTTTCTCAAAACTGTAAAGCGTTTTTTTTCTTTTTTCCCACAGCGTGTCTGCTAAAATGCTGTTCTGAAGATAAGTGGCGACGTGATTGTCTGAGGGCTTTTACCATTGCTTGTTTCATTTGTTGACGCAGTCAGCTATGAACACGTTGACTGAGTCTGTGAGGGGAGTTCTCTCTCTCCAATGCATCCTCCAGAGAATAGGACTCTCTCACTATCACAGCCTCTGAACCTCTTCACACCAATGTGTGTGTGAGTGTGTGTGTGTGTGTTTGTGTGTCTTTGTGTGTGCATGGTTTTCTCTCTCAACCCATTTTGTCATATTCTCTCCCTCTCTCACTCTGTCTCTCTCTCTCTCTCACCCCCTCAGTTGGCAGTGTGCCTGTGGACGAATATAAAGAGAACTACCATATTGTAAAAGGTCAGCAGCATTAGAGACAGTGTTGATCTTGTTTGCCAGCCAATAATTTGTCTTGCTTAGTTGCCTGTCAATGTCAGCGATGCTAGCAAGTGACGGAAAACGTGGCCACTAATTTTATGCCTTGAGTGTCTTTACAAAAACCCTTAAAGAAAGTTTGCAGCACATTTCATACTTAATCAAGAGATGATGAAATCCTTTTCATTTCAGTTTTTTTTAGTACAGGTATAAAGCACGAAAAAACCTGGGGAGAAAATATATTTTGGAAGATCCTGAGTGTAATTGCACTGATATCCACCTTTATCTGACCATATTCAGCTTTAATTAATTACTGTGACACTTAGCCTGCCCTCTCCTGTCCATGAAGAATCCATATGTCAAGTCAAGTCACTTTTATTTATGTAGCACATTAAAAACAACAGGAGTTGACCCAAAGCGCTTTCCAGCCGAGGCAGAAGGATTATCAATAAGAGGAATACAGAGTATGAATAAAAGCAGGACTAAGAAAGAACACGTAAAATAAAAGCATAAGAGCAGAAAGAAAGACCAGATAGAAAACAAAAACTAAATAACCAAGGTAAAACTGAGATAAAACAGTTGAGTGAAAGGAATAATACATAAAAAGCAAGATGAAAATGATAAATGCATAAAACAAGTAAAAAGATAAAAGCAGAATCAGGCAAGACAACTATGAAAAATAGATAAAACAAATAAAATGATAAATATAGCTGCAAGCAGCGATGTGGGGGCCAAGCAGCCCAGCATTGCACAGTCGACATGGCCACTTGATCTGATCATGTTAAAAGCGTGGCTTTATGCACTGATAGCAAGTTTAATGACAATTGACCTGACACAAGAATCAGTTTTGCTATGAAAAACACATGAAAACTTAAGAGGCACAATGATATCTTTGCTTATTGCAGGGCCCACCAGAGGTCAAATGACACTAAAGGGGTCCTGAGTCCACATTCCAAGTGTGGTGCCAGTACATCAAAGCATTGCTGAGATATGCCATCGCTTCTTTTTAGGCGGCTTTGCAGCTGCTTTTGATCAGCTGTAAATGGTGAATGGTTTCAAAAATCAGAAATTCATCTGATAACTTTAGTGAGGCTTTGTCTGAAGATCATCTGTGCCAATGTGGGGGAAGATTAAGCAAAATTTATGACCTGTGAAAAATTTAAAAACTTTTGCATAAAATCCAATATGGCGGAAAATCCAATGTGGTGGAAATTGATGTCATGGGGTGCATTGAACTCAGTTTGACCCAAGGAATCCAAGGGCACCTCACTTTTGAAAATCGGGCATATGATTCAAAAGTTTCGTGTGTAAATGCACCTCCAACTTTGACCCATTGGTGGCGCTAGAGTGCTCAAGATGCAGACATGAAACTTGGTGAAAAGAATTAGGGGACTGTCTCCAATCAGTCAAATTTCACTACTTTTTGCCATAGACACCCTAGCCAGAAAAAGAAAAAGAAAAAGATGATGGAGAAAAGGTAGAAACACAATGGGTACCTACACAGCTTCGCTGCTTGGCCCCCAATAATCAAAACCAAAGTAGTAAAATAAGAAATTAAAAGAAACTCAAGTAAAACCAAGAACAGATTAGAACACAGTACGAGGACATTAAAAATAAATTAAGAGTGGACTTGACAAAAACCTTGGGGCAACCTCAGACTGAACTAAAAGCAAGAGAAAAAAGGTAAGTCTTTAAATTTGATTTAATGTTGTCAATGGTAGAACAGGACTTAATGTGAGATGGGAGACTATTCCAGACCTTGGGGGCAGTAACAGAAAAAGCCTGGTCACCTTTGGTTTTGAGGTGCGAGTGGGGAGACTGAGAGGAGTTGTTGTGAGGATGATCTAAGAGATCTAGGGGCAGAATATGGAATCAGCAGATCAGTAATGTATTGTGGAGCTAATCCATTGAGGGCTTTTAAAACAGATTTTAAAATCAATTCACTGTATTTCACTGGTAACCAATGCAAGTGAGCCAGGACAGGAGTGATGTGTTGTCTTTTCTTGGTTCAAGTTAAAAGTAGCAGCTGCATTTTGGCCCATTTGTAGTTGAGACAGGGTGGAATAGGTCAACCCCATACACAGGGAATTGCAATAATCCAGCCACGAGGTGATAAAAGCATGGATAACTGTTTCCAGGTCCCTATGAGAGAAAAATGGCTTTAATTTGGCTATGGATCTAAGCTGATAAAAGCTGCCCTTCACAGCACTACTGACTTGTTTGTTAAAATTCAAAGAAGTGTCCAAAAAGACACCAAGATTTTTAGTTGCATTTTGCAAATTTGCAGACAGGGAACCAAGCGCATTGCTAAGGCTAGCGACGGAGCTAGGAGAGCCAAATATAATTACTTCAGTTTTGTTGTCGTTTAGTTGAAGGAAGTTCCTCGCCATCTAGCATTTGATGTCGTCTGGATAGTTAAAAAGGTTTTTCAGTGAACAAGCACTTTCGGGTGTAACTGGTATATGGCACTAAACCCGAAGAGATGAGCAACTGTAGGAGGACCAAAGGTCTCAAAAAACATCTCCCTCTTTTTGGTCCCATGACCCAAGGAAACGCATAGGATTCAAAGTAGTGGCTTATTTATTGTATAGTCATATTTGGTACTGAGAAAAATGTTTCTCTACAAAATTGATTGTAATGGAAAGAAATTCTTTTCAGATAAGAACAGTGTTAGTACTGCAGACTAAGTCTTCTCATTGCTCAGATAGGTTAGTGTAATGGATTCGTCAAAAAATAAGCTAGATGCTATTGATGGCCATTATGCTCTTCATCATCGCCTAATGCAAGCCACCACTCTCCTCTACTGGGAATGAGTGTCTCTGTTTATATTTGTGTGTGTGTGTGTGTGTGTGTGTGTGTGTGTGTGTGCACCTGCATGTGTATTTCAGAGAATCTGGAACAAACTTTTAGTGAGGGAGTTGTTTGAGGATGGTAGTCTATATTCCTTACTCTTTCTTCCTAATTCTAAACACAGAAAATTCACAAGCAACAGAAACCTACAGATAGATTGCAATGGAGGGGAAATCTGGCGTTATATATACATGACACAATCCCATTGATGTGGGACTAGTTGTAAGAGCTAATGCAGGTTCAAACCGATTAACTTTACTCCATCCTTATTGAGACAGATGCGCAGATGAATATGAAAATGATTCAGCAGCCGTTTCTTGGAGGGAAAGAGCGGTGTGCTTGGATGCACTTCAAAGATGATCCCACTCTGTACAGAGGCTAATGAGGGGTGGTCTCTTTGCAGAGTCAGACCAGTAGGGAAATTATATAGTCAAATATGCAGGTTTGAGACCTCCATGGGCCAGTTAGAGAGCGATGTTGATTTAGCCCCTTTGTCTCTGAGCTGCCTGCTCTTTTTGTCATATTTTGTCATCACTCTTACCCTGCTCTTACCTTGCTGTAGCATGCTGTGACCTTCCAAAACTCTAATTATAAGGTCCTGTGCCCCCCCATATCCTGTAACGAATGTCTGTCTGTGTGTGTGTTTGTGAGAGAGAGAGCGCGAGAGTGAGTGTGTGTGTGTGTGTTTATGTGTGAGGTTTTTATATCAGCCCGCTGTGGTCCTTCTGGTGTGGCTATTGTTTGTACTGAATAGCAGACATGATATGGTGGAGAGATGAAATAGGGAGTCATGGGGTTCCTTGTGCTCTCTGTGCTGACCTCAGACAAGTAATGAATGAAATGAAATGAATGAAATGAAATGAACGACAAATGGAGAACACATTTAATATGGGTCTGTTTGTGTCCCTCCATCGTCTACCATAGAATTCTCTCATATATCCATGGCTCTATCACAGACTCTTGGAAAATGCCCATTTTTAGGATCTCACCTGGATCGCAACTCACCTGGATCCCCACTGTAGAGACTAGCCACTCATCAGGTTCACTAAAGACTTAAAGTAACTCCCTGGAGAACTGCTCATGCTAAATGCTTGTTGTACCAGTCATGTTAAAAACTAACACCTCAAGACTCTTAATAAAAACTGACATCAAACATTAGCTTCTGACCAAAGATGCAACATAAGGATTATTCCCTACCCAAAGACTAAAACAACCCCTCACTGGTGTGAAGAACTGATTGTTAATAAAGCTTTGTCTCTCTAAACACTCATATCAAAGACCATTGAAGCACTCGTCGCCAAGGCAAGTATTAATTACTCATATGGGTGTGAGCAGTGGCACTCTCATGTGTTTTTTTTTTGGTGGGGGGGGGGGGGTAGGAGGGTAGGAGTTAACACCTCAGTCGTTCCCTTGTTTTAAAAAGGCGTCTGGGTTTATATGCCCTGCAGCTGTGCTACAGGCTGATTAGCATACTGGTCTATGATTGAAACAATGAGATTCTCAAAAATGCTAAAGCTTCTCGTTTGCGCACCGTTTTTGGCAGCTGTTACAAAGAAGGCCACTTCAAAGGCTTCAGAACACCATTTCATCGCTGCCAAAAAAAAGAAAAAAAAATTAAAACAATATTCAAATGAGATGTATATTTATATCCAGGAGCATAGGGTCCAGCCATGTCACTTCTTGAAAATTAGTGATCAATCCCAAAGCCAGTACTTGTTTATTTTATGGGTTAAGATTTGAATCAGAAGCACTGCTGCACTGCAGAGCTAGAACACCTGCAACTGTTATTATGCTGATAAAAAATATGCTAATTCAAGAGAGAAATCTTTTTTTTTTTGTGGGCGGGGTTTATTCCTTTATCTGCAAACTCTGATGACTAATAGGGGCTTCTGCACTGCTGAGAAGCACCTTATGGTTGGCGGCCACGACAGTGAGATACAGACAACAGATGAAGAGGTTCCCTCAGGCCCACCGGATGGAGGAGATTCGTTAGGTCAGCAGAGGGGAGCAGTGCCACTCACCAGGCCATGATTAATGAATGTGAACTTTACTCAGGCACACACACACACACACACACACACACACACACACACACACACACACACACACACACACACACACGAGTTCACGATCATCCAGAGGCTGCACTCCAGCCATGAGCTCAGAGGACACAACCCCTCTTCTGCAGCACATTTTTCTTTCTCTGTATTTCACTCCTTCTCTCTCTTTTTTCACCTCCTCTTCTCAATATGCCACGCCCACCCTCTTGCTCTGGCAATACGCTAAATGCTAAGCTCTCAGCCCATACTAGTCTGTCCATCTATCTGCACTCTCTCATGCTCTATCTCTTTGACTTTCATCTCTCTCCCTTCTCTTCTATCGGTGCATGCAGTCCCCCTTTTTTTTTAGCCGCGATGGAAGTTCATTTATTCACAGTTGTACCAAACGGAACTCCTGCTCAGAATCAGTAATCTGGGCAAAATAGTTTTAAACCTCCTCTGAGACTGAAACCAAGGCCATTTAAGCCCACTACTTACACTCCTTTTTTTCTGTTATGTTTCCTATCTCAGCTGGTTTATGTGAGATACACTGATTTAATTCAGTTTCAGGGTCAATGAACAATAGTACCTTCATCTCACAGTAATCAAGAAGAGACCCTTCTGTTGCTGAAAATAATGTGATTCACAAAGCGGCACTGTTTTTTTCTCCAATGAAACAAAATGTGTCCTTGAGGTGTTTTTATTCAAAATAGATGTGGAAGAACATAGTACTCTGTTCACAAAACAGAAAGAAAAAGAAAAAAAAGAAAAGAAAAACAGAAAAGAGATTTGTGTCCCAGAGAAACTTTAATCCAGACATTAATAAAATCAACAAAACTTTCAGCATTCTCATAAATCTCTCTGTTTCACACATCAATACAGACTTACTCTCTCTCTCTCTCACACACACACACACACACACACACACACACACACACACACACACGTGCGCGCGCTCAAATGTCTAACTGTTAAAGATAGCCTAGGGATGCATACCTAAGGTTTTCATAGCACTTCTGTATTATTGTGTCTCAAATATTCTGCTAGTGCATTTGTTCTCAGTGGCCCAAAAGAGAGAGAGAGAGAGAGAGAAAGAGAGAGAGAGACCATTGATTGCATCCCTGCTACGTGTTTACCTGAGGCTGGTTGTCAGAGGGGTGTTTAATGCAGCGCAGCAATGGGATTAGCACGTCTGCGATTAAACCTCTGCCCTTGGCATTTATGACTGTGCCCGCTGAGAGCTGTCCTGAGCCTCATTGGCATTCCCCTTGCCACCGCCACCGCGCCAGCATAGAAGAGAGGGGCTGTGTCTGGGTCTCCTGGTCACATCAGGAAGTTTTCCCTCTCTGTTCTCTTGAAAGCAGCTTTATGTTTGAAAAATTGTTCTGTTCACTTGATTTGAAACTTGTCAGGAATATATGAAAGTCTGTAAAGAGCAGCGCAGTTTCCCAGATGGTGTTTGAGATCTTTATGATCTGTAACATGAAAAGCTGCAGTGGGATTCAAAAGGATAAAACTGCCATCAAAGCCTAGTCAAAGGCCATTCAATACTTTCTTTAAAAGAAAAAATAAGAAAAAGAAGAGAAGACAGTCTGAGCACAATCATTTGAACTGAGACCTGAGTGGAATGATTTACGTTTACTGATTCAATTAAGATCATGGCTTAAAAACAAGAAAAACTGCTTTTATTTTATTGACTAAAGGTTCTGCAGCAGGTAAAAGTGAAATCTTTAGAGAAAGTTTATAAGACATAGGCTATGACAACAATAAGGGACCACCAACTGCCAGGCTATCACTAAGTGAAGTTTCACTGAAGAAGAACAACAAAACAAAAAGCGGGTGGCAGATTGAAGTTCTGGTACTGCTCCTAGCACCAGAACATTCTTCACAAGATCTTTCTTTTTTTTTTTTTTTTATTACATGTTAACATCCATAAAAATTGTAAGTGTAAATATTGTTTTAGCTGTGACCTCATTACACTGCCATTTTTTGTTTTTACATGGCCTATGGCACTTCATAAGTTTGTCTAAGGAGACTATTTGTGCAGAAGTGTATTCCAACTGTGCAATTCCATATATATATATGACACAAACGTCAGACTGCAAATCTGCACAGTGCACCGGCAAATGTCTCACTGAGCGACTGCTAAGAATAAGCAATAGATACAATTGAAGGTATAGTGTGTAAATGTGAGTTTGTAATTTCCACAGTGAACAAATTCCGATGGCTTATGTGTGTGGACATCCAAACCCACTCATGCAGAGATGAATTATCCGCTCAAATTCCATTTCATGCTTGCATCATCTTTTCTCGCTCAGTGCTTGAATTGCGTGATCAATACTAAATATGCGCATGTGTGATTTTTACATCGTATTAACCCTTTATTAACACATAAAGGGTCTCCTGAATATAACAAGGCGAGTCAAACTTTCTGTACCTCTCAACCAGGTCATGTTGTGTGACAAGAAAGATTTTGGCACTACTTTTTGTCTTTTCTGAGTAATGATATAATCACTGCATTCTGGTCAGTCAGTATCTCTAGCACTTGTTAGTTACAGAGAAATTTGTGGAAAGTATGACTGGATGGTCTATTTAATCATTGAAGTCTGGATAATGAGATTTGACACTAATTCTTGGACGAACTGTGTCTACAATTGTGTTTCCCAGGACAGCTTGAAAGATTAGTAGGAAGCCTATCATCAAATGGGAAAACAGGAAGAGTAGAGGATGGGAAGATTGACTGGTTGTGTGTGGTTTGAAAAGTAAACCCAATATTCCCATATTAGTTTGTTTGTTAGGGTGTTGTCACACTTATTTTGAGTATTGTTTATTAGGGACGTATTCATTTTGTGTACTGTATTTGTGTAACTGTGTGCATATCTGCAAGTGGGGAGCATGAATGTGTTGTCTCTGTTGCTGCCCACTAATAAAATGGGACAGGTCCAGACACTTGTGTGTGTATTGGAAGGAGGACAGAGTCCTTAGTTCCCCAGATGTCCGTAGTTGTGTGTGGATCTGGAGCATCTGAGGCAAAAGTAAGATTGAGCTGATGGTCTGGCCGCAGGGATAAGTATAGATTTTATAGATTTCTCTCTTCTACTCCATCAGTAGGCACTATTAAGACCTGAACATAACACGATCCATCTCCAGTGGCAGCTTCTGGTTCATTAGCCCATGATACTGAAAAAATGAAACCTCTGTTCACGTCTTCTTCTCCTTTTCCTTCCATTTTCTCACTCCCACTGTTCATTCTTCCTCTTCTTCTCATTTATTATCCTGTTCTTTTTTCCTCTGTCTCTTTCCCTCTCCTGCTCTCCCTCTCTGTCTCTCTGACTGTCTGTCTGTCTCTCTCTCTCTCTCTCTCTCTCTCTCTCACACACTCTGTCTTTTCCTCTGTTCCCCCACATACATAGACACACAAATTCTCTCTCTCTCTCTCTCTCTCTCACACACACACACACACACACACACACACACACAACCTTTACAGCTGCTGTGGAGGTTATCTTCACCAGTGTAGAAATGTTTCCTTGCTATTAGTGTTTCTGAACAATCCTAAGACACACTCTAAAATGTAAACTGTAGACACTGTGGTGAATCTGTCGGTGCCACTGCTGGTTTCTAGATGCATTTAAAGATATGGGCCTCTGAGTTATCAGCAACTGGAGCAGGAGGCAGACGTTTCTTGGCATGTTTTATCGGACCCTCAGGCAGAACAAAGGCAGGATTTTTTTTTTCTTCCGTGGCAGAAATCTGCAGGTCTCCTTCTGGAGTGAAAGAGAGAAGAATTTCAATATAGCATTTTTCATAGAGCACCACTCCCTGCTGCCTTTCACAGTCATTGTGTTGTGTTCATCAGTGACATGGTAGATTAAACACACTCATTCTCTCTCCCTCTCCCTCTCTTTGTTTCCCTCCCCCTCTTTCACATTCTCTCGCTTGAAAAATGTACGTGCACTGTGATACTTGATGTATATAGTCGTAATTTACAGAACCAACTGCTGAATATAAACTGTTAAGCACATTGAATGGCAGTCTGAAAGAAGTTGTTGAATTGATGTCAAATGGAGAGCTGACAATTACACATGTTAACGATGCAGCTAAATAGCTCCTTACGAAACACATACCTCACATTGCTCTTGTTTTTACAGTGTTTTTGCTAGTGTTATTTGACTTTTGTTTGGCACATTATCCTGCAATGATTTATGGGATGGAAAATCAGAATGCACCACCCAAAAGTGTACAGTGCATTCCAAATGTTTTTCTCTGAATACAGAGTGAATACAATATTTTTAAAAATTAAATTTTTAAGTACTACACAATCGTTATTTGCACCCACTTCCCATACAGATTAATCGTGAACAGGGGTGTAACTGCTCACCCTGTAGTAAACCCTGTTGGTTTATTGTGAAATAAAACAATATCCACTTTTTCTCTGTTGCTCTAATTGAAAAACTTTACTGAACATTGTTAACACACCTACAGCCCATTTTCCCGCGACTGCTCTCTCTTTTACGGCAATGATATACCTTTACGTCGCATCACAACACTGTCATAATGACATGCAGTTGGCTATACATTCTGTGACACACCCTATTCGCGGTTCCGTTTGTACCTCGGTTTTTGTGCTGTGGTTTGGTTAGGCGTGAAAGAAAATTGAACAAACTCAGAGCTCAAGTTTTCCCTTTGTCTTTTTAATTTAAACCTATCCGTTGTAGTGATGGCAAAATCGAAGGACTGCCACACGATTTGAATGAGTCAGGTATTGTCCTCAATTTTGGGTCTGCCAATCGACTGTGTCGTTGAATCAGAAAAAGAAGCACACAATTGCCGACTGCTGTCCCTTTTCTGTTAAAAACGTAGCTACTTCAATAAAAGAAAAACAAGTTCCTGCTTAGAGAAGCCCAGAGATTAGATCTACTTTATTTGTGTAGTTGGATTATATAAATAATTAATAATAATATAATTTATATTATTTATGATCTGGGTAGAGACACAATGCGTTCTGTTGTTATTTGAAATGGTTAGTTGGTCGACATTGCCTCTACAGTTGTCCTAATTGTCCGCCACTGAAGCATACACACATGATAAACACAGTGCATATATTCTCAGTGAGAAATGGAAAAAAAAGAAAGAAAAACCTCCAGATTATGATTAACATTGTGCAAAAAGCACAAACAGTGTGGAATGTACTAAGACATAGCATGACATTCGAAAAGAAGAAAACAAATTCCAAGGTTCAATACACAAACACTGTCTCTGCAGTTTTTGGTTCTGGCGGAAAAACCGTTACACCTCTAATTGTGAGTAATGTCACTTTAACACAGAAGACTTACACTCTTTCACAGTCCTGCTGACATTAAGCAGCAGATACACACTTTGTCGCACATTAGGCTTGGGAATAGTAAAGTACACTTTGACTATGTAGGATGCAGTTTAGACCAGGTTTAGGCTAAATCCTAGCGTGCTCAAAGAGCTTGCCCTTACTTAAAACCATGACGTACAAGTATTTGATCAATAGCTTGCTTAGTCAATCGAAGAAGAGTCCTGCTTGCTTTGAAAGCCTCCAGATGGAGGAAGTCCTCAGACTTTAATGAGATCTGATTGAGTGCCCACCCAGTTCAAAATGGACATATCATCGATTTGGAATTTGTGATGGAGCCAAACATGTCAATATCGTGAAGTATTTCTTTCATAATGACAGTCGTTTGAGAGAAATAAGCAATGCCTGCTTTTGAAGTCAAGCCAACTTTCTCCTAGTTTCGAATAGATATGACACAGGTTTGTTTGGGAGAAATAAAAGTCTGTTTTTTTTTTTCTTGATTGTTGTTGACCGTGCAGTAGCAAATGCATCTCTTTTGTGTGTGGCGATGTTTTCCTACTTTGGTTTTGAATAAGCTTTCTAATGCTGTCAAGAGTCCATGTGAAAAGCACTTCTGATGCTGACTCAACTGCTTTTCCTCCACTTGAAGATTTGTTTCGAATATCAAATGCAAATCCCTAGCGATGAAGGCTTTTTCTTTGCTCATTAACTGATATGTGCAAGTCTATCGGTGGCTATTATGTTGGCAGCACAGATGATGAACAAGAGTGTTTCCAGTGCTCTTATGAATTATTTATCATGATAAGATTCCTCCAAGCATTTCAGGGACAGGAGAGGCTAAAATTTATTAACCTGACAGTAGGTGTTTCATCCCCACGTGAGCATCAAGAGCAAGAACAAGAGCCCTTTCCAACACTTAGAGAGAGGTTTTTAGGAAAGTAATGAAACTAGCTCTGGTTCGTCATCAAAGTGTGACTGAGGACCAAGTTTACCCAAACAATGTTCATTCATTTAGTAGTGAGCAGTTGCTAAATGTTAGTTTCAGATTTGTTAGATTAGATTTGAGATCTAATCTTACTGAAGTGCGCCCTCCTATGAGGATTACTGTCTAGCCCACTTAAACGTTAAATGGAGCGCATGCATTCCTCATGTTGTCTGTTTTGGATTGGGGTTTTTGATGACAGATCATAACTTCTTTTCTTGGGAACAAACAGCACAGTGACAACTCTTTATTATTCAGCTTGGTTTGAGTGGTTCACACACCATGGATGATTTGGAGAGATCAAAAGAGCATTGATGTTTGGATTTAATGAAAGCGTCCACACAACACCGTACCAAAGGATTATCACGTGCTTCTGACGCAGACGGACACGTTTTGAAAGAGCTGTCAAGCTTGAACTACCACCATCGTTGCCCTGTACTCGCAGCTTAGTGCAGCGTCTGCTACCGACAACAAATCCCCGTATCTGCGGCATTTTCCCTAGAGCTGCGAACAGAGGCAAGGCAGGGGTAAGCATGCTTGGCTGCAAATAGAAGTGTCACCTTCTCTTAAGAACCGTACCTCCAAGCTCAGTGGAGACTATCGGTAATAAGCTTGTCAGCTCCAAACCCCCTTAAAGCCCCCCTGGGTTCCCTCAGGCTGCATGCTGGTATGGCAGACCTAATGAGAGAGCTTGTTTCATTTCGCCATCTGGATGAATGGGAGCAGAGAGGGCCAATATTAATGGTAAAAGGCCCCATACCACCCACATCTTCTGTGACTCAGGTCCTTCACCCAAGATGCACCAGAGTTTCTTGAGAAAAAGGATGATTCTTTTCTGGACTACCTGGAGAGATATTTCCATAGAGTTTGTGTGAGTTTGCTCCATTCAGAAAGGTCAGTGAAAGTCTGACTAGATAAGCATTGTGGCTTTTGAATGAGGAGTGTTTTGTACAGCCTGAGGTAAGCAAGTTTTTTTCCCCTAATAGTTTAACAAAAGCTGTGATTAATTGTTGTGATAACATTGGCTGACATTGCATCACTGTTTTTGTGTGTGTGTGTTAAATATAGCCGTTGGATAGTTGTGTTCCTGCTGACTGAGAATTGATGTTCCCATTTTGTAAAAGGATAATTAAAGTGCTTTTTGCCCAGCACAGATCACGTAATTTCTTGTTATCTTATAAACTGTTAAGTTTAAAGGTGTATGATTGTCTGTAAACAGTTTTAGCAAAACTGAGTTCAGTATTAGCTGTAAAGGAAAATCAGCATAAATGTACATCTAATACTGAATGCTGTATTTTTTTTTTTAAATGCATTGAAATATACAATCCATTGGAAGCTACTGATTTTTCAGGGAACAGTTCAAAACGATAATGCTCATTTTGAGAGACAAAAATGCTTGTTTCCAATAACTACTTTTTCCTCAAAGAAGAAGATGTTTTTTTTTCAACTGTGTCAGTTGCACCTCCAAACTGAATCCATCAGGAGTCTGTTTTGATGGGACCAAAGCTGTGTTTAATTTTGGCATTCGTCAGCTTTTCTCTCTTGTGCCTTTCTAAATGGTTTACAGATAATTAACTCAAATTCGCAAATTGGGAGGCAAGTGGCTACCATTGCATGACTCGCTATGTACCCTGCGATTCAGAATGACAGGCAATGTCTGAGCATTCTCTAAGGGCCATCTACTGGTGAAAAGCCCTTCAGGTTGTTGCTGGTTGTGGGAATGGGAAGCAGTGGAGTTGCTGTGTGTGTGTGTGTGAGTGAGTGCTGTGAACAGCTGGTTTAAGGCCCAGCTTGGCACTTTGCCTGACACAATGCAGACTGACTGATTCTTATTTATTTCAAAAGGTTCTGACACTTGCACCAAGTACACCCTCATTCCCTGACTGCATTACTCACTGTTATGGCAATGTGTTATATAGTCTAATAGAACTAAAACTATAGAGGTATTTATTTATGTAACCACATACAACATCATGTAACTAAAACGCTCACATTTACACACACACACACACACACACACACACACACACACACACACACTCACATACACATACCTGCACACACACACACACACACACACACACACACACACATTCTCACATACACAAAAGTGCACACACACATAAACACACACACAAACATACACACAAATGCGCGCACACAAACACACACACACACACACACACACACACACGGACACTCAATGAAGGGAGGGCCATCAAAACATTCCATTAAGTTTGCTTTATTCTATCTTAAAACAGTGGGTGTGGCTTTGTAAAAAAATTGCTTTAATTTTTGTTGGAACGAACATAACTTTGACTTGCACTTGAAGTTAATGGTCATAAAATCCTTTCCTCAGCTGCTTTAAAGAGAGCTTTGGTTGCTGACACTGATGTTCTGTTCCTTGACCATCGAGGCCACATTCTATACCATGCACATAAGTTGAGGGATTGTGGACATGGGTTTGGTAAAATACCAGTTAATCCCCATGTTTATTCCATCATAAACACATAAAAAAAAGATCTTTCTAAAAGAACTGAGGATTTAAAATTAGTTAAATGAAATGGGTACGATAGCATCAGAGTGACTAGCAGGCCGAGGAGTCCTGTACAGACATTTTTTCATGCAGCAGCGTAGAATTTGGAGCTGTGGAGGGACGTTCAGATCCTGAGTTCTAATCTAACCCTGCCTCCTCTGAGCGTGGAGTTTTTGACTCCTTCATTCTGTCTGCATTTGCACTCACAGCCATGCCAAATCTGCACATGCATACATCCAAGAAGCACAGCAAAACAAGCAGGTTGGACTCCAAAGACTTGTCTGTAATTCACTGTGTGACATGTGAAGACTTACTGGGAAACGAACTGATGAGGTAAATCAGTCTCTCTAATGAGCCATATAAAACATATAAAATGTGACACAGAGGACTGAACTGACAGCCAATACACTGAAGCACATGAAATACTGTTGTATCCTTAATGACGATGACAGCGGGTGCGATTATCATTCTAGACCATTCTGCAGTTAGCACACACCTCCGACACATATAACGGACTCTAAAAATATAAGACATCTTCTCTTCTAGTAACTGATTCTGCAGCTAACCTAAAAAGACAAGATGCAATATACATATGGGCAGAGCTGCTATCAATCAGACTGTCTCCACTGTCTCACCACAGTTTACCCTCAGGCAGAAGATACCTGCAGGCATAGAAGAAAGTAATACCCGCTTGGATGAATTGGAGGAGAGGAGACATGTGTGTGCATTGCAACTGCACCCAGACAAAGTCAATTTATTACAATTTGTTTGTTTGTTTGTTTATTTATTTATTTTTACCTTTTCTTACACACACTCCCCCCCTCTGAGGATTCTAATTTTACTCTCGGTGAGGAAAACCGCCTGTGGGTGTGCCATCCTGACATCCTGGTGTCATTTTTTCCCACGCTATTGACACCTTACCCCCCTCATTCATCCAATGGACTTTTAACTACAGTGAATTTCTGCTGAAATTCCTTACTGGGATGCTTGGACAGGAGCAGGTTACAGGTATACAGCAGCTGAGGAACAAAAAAGTGTTTGATAAGCGTCTGGTGATGGTGGTGCATCTGTGAAAGGGGTTTGTGGTTCTGTGCTGCTCCCCCAAATCAGCCTCCTGCTGCACATATGCCAATTGGAAAAAAACATTTGCAGCCTCAGTGAAGACCAAAGAGAAATAGAGAGAGAGACAGAAAGAGAGAAAAAATATGTGCGCAGTTCACAATGATGCACACAGCAGGAAAACCTCGTCAAACGCAATTTTCATCATCTAGTCCTCAAGGTGGACACTTCCACAAACCCTCTCCTTCCTTAAGTCCAGTCAAAATACTTTCTGACTTGTTTTTGTTAAATTGTGCTGTAACTTTTTTTTGGTTTCAGCATTGTGTGGTATATTGGCAATGCTTGCTTCTTTTCTTTCTTTCTTTTTTTTTTTAAAGATAACTCCTTATAAGAGGCCAAGAAAACAAATACATGTTGAGGAGGCGGGGACTTTTTCCTCAACACGAGAAAAACACCATGTGCTTTTATGCTTCACTGAATAAAGTGAATTATTGATGGGGCTCGTATAAATGTTTCCATACCCCCTCATTTCTCATTCCCACTCAACAAAATGCACTGTGCATGTAGACAGGTGATGGGAGCTGACATCTCTGATTTATTCCTTGATTAATGTTTCATCAAAATAATGAAATACTGAACATTACACGAACGGTTTAACAGTTTCATAGGTCTGGGTTAATGGAGCTCAAATTCAGATGTCTTTCACTGCAGGGAAACATGCTGTCTGTGCTGGTGGCCATGGGTCTTGCATTATTGAGGTCCTGCACCAAATCCCAAGATCCAATATCCTAGAATTCTAACAAGAAAATGAAAGGTACCGTTTTCAAAGTGACCTAGATGTGCTGACTGGTAATAACCGTTTATGTATACATCTGCATCTGCACAAGATATCCCCACTGATGCCTGTATGTGTATGTCTCTCAGAGAGATCATACCTCAAAAGATTAAAGAAAATCCATCATTCTTTCTAATTTGCTACCTCTGAAATATTGATAGGTACATTCAAAGTGGTGGTGTTTTATATGACAAGCAGCTGACATTAAAAATCATTTCAGAGAATATCAGAAGTGCTGTTTGTGAGTATTTGGGGTTTATAAATCACATCTTCAAATTTCTGGAAAATTTCTTTTCAAGTTAATATTTCTGTGGAAGCACATAGAAAATAACAGGCAGATTGGATGGGAACCATCACAAAATAAGACAAGAGAAAGAGTCAGCGTGGGTTGAGGTATTTTGGAGAGTACAGTTCTGTATGCCTGCAGAGCTATGATTCAAATTGTTTTCCTGGAAGCCTCCCCAGTCCTTAATAACAGCACTTGTCAGTTTCTATATGCAGGCACTTAATTTAAAAAAAAGAAAAAAGGAAAAAAAAAAGGGAGAAAAACAGCCATAAATGTAAAAAAATGGAGTTTTATATTTACTATTGAATAGGGATTTATTTATTTATGCCTTCAAATTAGAACTGTGTTGTAGCATGAGAAGAGCTATTGAATATGTTAGAGATTCAAAGCTTGTCTGGTTGAAAATGCCTCTTGGGTGACTTATCTTTTTTTTTTTTTTTTAATTGAAATATTGTCATTTGCAGACATCCATGTATGTCTAAGTGAATGAGCGAAACAAATGGCAGATTTATTGATTTACCTGAAGCATATGAAAACAGAGAGAGTGAAAAGATTGTTTCCTTAACCAGAACAGATGCCACAGGAGCATGTAATTCTTCAAATGAATAGCTAAGTCTTTGCATATCAATATCTTTGCTCTGCTTCTTATCCAAACAAACACTTGTGGTTATTTAGAGTTGTGTAGTGTCTAGTGTGTTTTTTTAGTTAAATTTTGTTAACACCTTTGGCATAATTTAACAGGCACCTCTGGGGGTATAACTGTTTAAAAGCATAAAAAGCACAGTAGCTCAAACTGACACTGACATGTACCATACATTACCAGAACTTCTTACAGAAACAGCAAATCACTAAGGCCCTGTTTACACCTTGCATTAAGATCCGATTTGGTGATCCGATCACAAGTGGACAGGTCTAAGTACATCCGTTTGCACCTGGCTTTAGAATCCGTCTCTGGAGTGACCACTTGAGATCGGACCTCACTTCCCCGCTCTATATGCAAATAAACACGTAAATCATTTCCAACACGTCACCCCTTTCACTGAGTTTCAGTTTTGCTTTTTTTTGATTGAAGGTAATGCTTATAACACGTGAGATGTCGGACAAATTTTGTGATCATAGATCGCTGTTTTGGACATTAAGGCACGGTAATCTTTTTCGTTAAAAATGGGCATCCATGGGGAGGAAATCGCTTAACATGAGATAACGACCATACTCCTAGGATTCCGATTTTGATTTGACAGGAGGAGGCATTTCTGACAAGAGATGTCCAAGAGAAATTTGGTGATCATTGATGGCCTGTCAACCCTCACAGCAAGGACCCAATTGCAGACCCAGTAGGAAAAATTAGGTTTTTTAGAAAAATCAAGCAATGTCAGAAACAAAGTCCAGTCCAGGGTCAAAACCTAAAAGTCCACAGAGCAAACAAATCCAATCCGTAAGGCAAATTGAAGGTCGGAACTAATTCAGTCAAGGTCAAAGCCAGGAATCCACAAGGCAACAAATCCAAATCAGCAGGCAAAAACAGGTCAAGAGACAGACTATTGGAGGAAACAAACCAGGTAATAATAAGGATCAGGTGGGGGGCAGGGACAGGGGTACACAGGAACGAACAGAGGCACATGGCAAAACCAAAACAAACAAAAGCACAAGGCATGAAATACACAGAATGGCCAGCAGGGTGTCCAAATTCCACAGTCCTGGCTTAGGTACTGACAGATCGCAATTTTGGAACACTAAGCCACGTTAAGCTGTTTCAAATTAAATGTTGTTGTTTTTAATCGGCGGGAGGCGTCAATGCACTTCCCATGCCTAGTCTGTTGGAAATTAAAAGAAGAAGAAGATGAAGAAGAAGAAATAAAAAAAAATCCATTTGCCTGTTGTTTTTTGGTGCCTGTTTTCACACTTTAATATGACGCCATTGGCAAGCGATTGTGTACATAAACGAATGAGTTTGTACTTCCGCATAAGCAGAGGAGGTCAGTTGAGTAGATGGTCGTTCAATGTGGTTGAGTTCTCATTCGCGTTTACACTGCTATAAGGCTGTGGTCATATGCGGTCCAGACCACCTCCAAATGTGATCTGAGTGATCTGACCTCAATGCAACCTCAGTGCATGTTGGATGCGTTTATACCTCTACTTTGAGCTGTCCACTTGTGGTCAGATCGCCAAAATCTGACCTTAACGCAAGATGTAAACAGGGCCTATGCTGTATTAGCAGGGGAGTGTGTAGCTCCCATACCTGTGATCTTCTCACGTGATTTCTCCTGTTAATGTATGGCTGATCTAATGATTGCTGTTAGACTTAATTGGCCTGTCAAGACCCCTCACCCATTTGCCACGTATATTAATATACAGAGACACATTCACTTAGCCCGAAGTAATAGTGTATTTATACACTTCAAGTGTCCAGGGAATCAGTCTCCAGAGTGCCAAACCTTTTCCCTTAAAAGGCACAGATTACGAAGGTGTCAGAGATGATCCAAGTCCAGCTTTCTATGGGTGCCCTGAGAATGAGACAAATCATACATTTCTGTACTTGACTGTATTATTGCTTTTTATAGAAGCGGAGCAGCGAGGTTTTGTAAACTTTTACCCTTACTTTGTAAGCTTATTTGGGTTTCTGTTGCACTTTTACAGTAGATAGTAAAGCAATTCAGCACCTCTATGGATTTTTTTAGCACATGACAATAAGCTTCACTGATTTGATACTTGGGTGGGGGAGTATTGTTAACAAGCGTACTGCACTGGAAAATCTTGAAATACCCCCTTTGGTATTAGCAGAAGCGTAAAATACACAAACTGGGGAATGGTAAGACCTTGGCAGTGATAAGTGAATGTGGGCATGAGGTTAACCAAGCCTGAGTCAGAAACAACACTCAGGAGACGTATTTAGATAGGAATCCTCTCGCATATCCATTGTAATAAGCTACAGAGTGTTTGTGTACATTGTTGCTCATTTACTCTGAAGCAACGATCCTGACAGAAAATCCATGTGTTTCCCCTAGATACTGTAAGCCGTTCTTATTCTTGCCGAACACGGTATTGTGGGAAAAGTAATCTTCTAGAATGATGAATTCCACCGCAGTCTTCTTTTGTGTATTCAGCAGCTCTCGGTGACATATTACCTGTTTTTTCTCTGACAAATGTATTGTATTACTTATTTAAAAAAAAGTTTAATATCATAAGTTGTGCTCAACAAAAGGTCAGTTGAAGTCAGCCAATGCAGCTGATCCAGAAAGTATATATCTTTTTTATGATGTAATTGTTCTTAATAGAGTGTCACAGATTAACAAATCTTACTAAGGTTGTTACAAATGTTCCATTTTAATAGTTATGTCATAACATGTCAATAGATACGATTCCTTCGTTGTCCAACAGTCCTTATAAGAAGGACTCAGAGCAGGGAATGTTCTTTCTTTTTCTCTGTCGCGATCCTGTTGGGCATCCTCAGACAACTTCAAAGGGAAAGGGTTAATGGGCCGTGTAGTGTATCCAAATGAGCAAACTGTGACACCTTGTCTGTCTGCACACAAACTGAATTATTGATTGATCTACCGTGGGGCAATGAGGTGGGTCACCATAAAATGGCTGATCCATACACCCAAGGCTCATGAGCCCAGATCACGACTCCACTCAATTCTCCACTGGATATCTGACTGGAAACTTAACTAACATTGCCTCTTCCTATCTCCCTTCCACCTGCTCTCCCTTTCTCCCTATCTCCTCTGTCCTTCTCTCCTCTTTTTCCCTTCCTATTATATTCGTTTGTCCTCCCTCAGGACATCAGTGCCAGACCCTGATGGGGTAATAGCCTGTCACTCTGTCTCTCTGCACATCGGTTGAAAAAAAAATCTTAAATTACTCTCTGATGCTTCACAATGGCCGTTCATCTTAATTCAGTTTTAATGAATGTAGTCTCGTCTTCAAAGAGTCAACGTTTTGCGAGGCTCACTTTTAAAAGTTTGAATATTCATCCCTTTGAATGTGACTTCTTGATTCACCTGCCCCCCCCCCCCCCCTCCTGCCACCAGTGAATGATCTTATTTTTAAGTTGAAATTTCCCCTCACTCTTTTGGCAGTGTTGTTGAGTGTGTTGTTAAGGACTGGCTTTAAGTATGGTTATCACTGGTGAAGTGCTCCACTCTGACTGATTGTGTCCTTGGTTATTTTCAATGTGAATGAGCCTTGATTTTTGAAAAGTCTTTTTTTGTAGGGGTGGAATTAAAATGAAGCCAGTCACCACCGGCACTTAAGGACTTCCTGTGCCTTCCTTGGAATCAGACCACAATACCTTCACTGATTGTTTTCCCTTCTCCTGCCACTCACGCATGACCTTCGTATCCACAATGAGTCGTGAAATTCTCTGTAATTGGTACATTTTACATTTTTACTTAACATTTTTCTTTTTCTTGCTCAATCTTTTCACTCATATTTTACATGTTACCAACCTGATGTGTGGGCTTAACAATGAATTGAATTACTATCGAAATCAAGATGTGACCATGTGGGATTACTAAATCACAACAGTTTTTGATTTTACTAAATATATTTACACCACACCACCTCTGATTGGCAGGTTGGTTAAACTTATATATCAGTGCACCTAAACTTAGATCCATTCAAAAGTTAAATCACCACTTAATGCTCCTGACTCATTGTATGTTAAAGCATGTAGCCATAACAAAAGGAGTAAATAATGCTTACTTCAATATGCAAGATTAATGCTACGGTTCATCACCAAAAAATAATAAAAAAATGTTCACATCAATTTTAATTTACTTGGGGTCACAAAACTAGTCATATTTTGGCTTATTTGCTTTATTTTTGCTTTAATGAAGTGGCCCGGTGAGGATACCCTACTAATAAGGTGCTGGCCATATCTCGCATGCATACTGAAGAGAATGTTGCAACTAGCTTACTGTCAAGAAATTAAACCTCATTGCCTCACGTGAAATTTATTTATTTATTAATTTATACATTTCAGTATTTTAGTGACAAGGAGACTATGTTGGATAAGCAGGTTCATGTTTACAGATGCCATAGGCTACTTCAGTAGTGCAATATACATGCACTGTTTAAGCTAAAGACACAATGGGGGAACAGAAAGTTTTTACTGTGATAACACAGCATTTGTTTATTTTATACTTTCCATTATTTTATGTTTTTATAATTTTAATAAAACCATACACCTATATACATATACAGGAAACCATATACGTAAGGTTAAAAACAGTGTGTGCCATTTTGTTATTACTTAATAATTGAGTTATTTAAATGTTTTATTGGGTTGTCATAAATATTTCAACAAATCCTTTTTCAGTGTGATTTTCTTCTCTTTTTTTGCTGTTAGCAACTTAGCAGCAATATGAGATGTGTACCATATCACAGTTCAAATCACAGAATATGAATGAAGATGAGATTCTTTAACTGCATCATGCAGCCCTGCTTCATGGTTCATGCTCAATGTAGTTGCTGTAAGAATATCACCAGTTATCATATCGTTGGAGAAACTGGCAGTACTGGCTTTGGAGCTTATAAGCATGGTCTGACAGCTCTGTGTGTGTGTGCGTGTGTGTGTGTGTGTGTGTGAACAGCTGTGTGTGTGTGTGTGTGTGTGTGTGTGTGTGATGAAAATATCCTCTTTTCCAGTGCTTTTCACTCAGTCCTCTGGGTATGAGGACTGTTGAGCTGAGTACTCTTTCTCTCCCTCTCTCTCTTTCTCTCTCTCTCTCACTCTCTCTTTTTCAGTCCTTTGGTTTTGACAAGCTCTCTTATTCATTGTTTTTAGGTGGTAGAGCCATACAAATAGAGTAGTGAAGGTCCTGACTTTATTCATCTGGTATGTACCCCTGTATTACGCACTTCTGTAAGGGAAGTGCTGTCTCTTACAAAAACAGGAAAGCCAGTAATGTTTTTCTGCGTTTGACAAACTCAAGGGAATTATTCCAGGTCTGGCCTGTATTAGTAGCTAGTTCATGGACTCCCTTGGGAGAAAGCCTATCTGACATCCATCAGGCTCCTCACCTTTAGCCACTGGAGTGGGTGATAGAAACCACTGATGCAGAGATGAAACACAACATGCCAGCCTTTGATTTTCAAAAAGCCTTTCAGAATACAAATTGCTATCAAGCCAAAGGAAAACTGTTAATCAGGTGATTCAATGAGCCAGTACCTCTTTGAAGGAAAAGGAAACAGAGGCAAACCACTGTTGAAGTTTAGCTCTTTCTAAAGTAAATAATCATTTCTCTGTCCCCAAATTTTAAGTGAGTTCCTTCGTAATGATCTGTAAACACTTGTCAAGTGATGGTTTTCAGGTCTGTTTTTGATTGGTTCTAGTTTTAGCATGTTTCTTATGGTTAAGAATGATCTGTTTCAGTGGCATCTATCATTCATTCCAAAAACATGCTGAGCTGTGCTGAGTCAGCAATTTTTCAGCAAGCTACACCCCCACTCTTCCACCCCACGCCACCCCCAACATTATCCATTGCTAAGATGGCAGTCAATATCTGTGGCCATCTTCTTATTTTTTTCTCTGTGACTCAAAGCACAATGAGTCTTTGCTATCTGCCCTTTATGAAATTGAGAGAGCCTGAGATACAGATCTGGTAACAAGAGACTTCATTAAGGGATGGTCTTTGGAGGACAGCTATCTTCTCCTACATGAACCTTTCCATTGTTTCAGGGATGTTAGCGCAATCAAACACCTGTTCTGAGATCAGAGGATTTCATCTAACCTATGCCATACACTTGAGTAAATGCGTAGAATGTCTATCGTGAATGGACTTCAGAAGGAGGAGAAGGTTACCAATAGCTTCGGGTGTGTACTACCTGACCTCTCCCCTTCCACTCCAAATCCTGCTGTCAGCCCTTAAGGTGGAGGGGCTTTGATGTGAAAAGCCCTTACAGAGCTGTTGGAGAGATTCCTATTACACTCCTTTTTAGATTTTTATGGACAGTGAAAGTGATTCTGAACAGAGTTTGCTGGACTTGATTTGTGATAATTGGCAGTGAAACATAAAACATATGCCTATAACATAATGACTTTGGCATAAAGTATGAAAGGACACTCTGAGGATGCACAGCTGCTTTTTATTATTATTATTATTATTATAATTATTATTATTATTATTATTATTATTATTATTATTATTATTATTATTATTATTATCAGTGCTGTGTACTGACTGTAATCTGAGCTCAGAAGAGCTCTATATATTAATGAGGAACATGTTGTAAAACTTGAATTTTATGGTCTGCATGTACACCCTCTCTCTGTGGAGTTAAGACCAGTCATCATGTTCCATTTGCTGATCAGTTAACAATAAACTCAAATTTTTAAAGCACCCACTGTGGCCAATTTGGGAGGGCCTTTGATCTCTCCCTGAGGTTTTGTGTCTGATTAGTCCTGGCTGAATGCACCACTGTCCTTGGCTGTGAAGTTCAGCTTTTGTTTGGAGGGAAGCTGAATTCCACTGCATGCCAATCACCCTACAACAGAACTGATGCTCAATTCTGTATAGTTACTCACTGTTTGGCTATCAGATCATGATACTGTATTTCATATGTTTCTGGAAAAGTGTAATTTGTCAACTCTTTATGTGTCTAATTACTGTGTTTTAACCCCAAATCATGTCAAAATCTATCATCATTTTGCTTATTATTATCATATGTTCATTACAGTAAGTTGGAATTTGGAATGAGCTTTGCTATGTGGATCTCACAGACCTTTTATCTGTATCTCCCACAATGAATGTGAGAGTAATTACACCTCCCAAGTCTCGCCCTCACTTTTGAACAATGATGAGGCTGCCAGCTAGAAATGAAGGAATTTGGCTCTCAGTTAGACTTGTTAGTGAAGTCTCTGGATTGTTGCCAATGGCTTGGCTCGGTTTCTGATCCGATATTTTCCAAATGGATCTGATCCTTGCTGAACCAGAGTCAGATGTTGCCAAGCACCAGTCAGAGTTACCTATCTCCACAGTTGATGCATCAGGCTGTGTAGTCAATATGGTGTCCGATTGGTGGGGGTTGAGCGCGGGGGAGGGAGGAAACTATTCTTATTTCATCAAAGGAAGACAAGGCTTCAGAAATGCAGTTAGGTCAATATCAAAAGTTTGCCGGATCTTTGCTTTTTTTTTTTCCCTTTCAACGTTTGCGTGTGATCTAGACCAATATGGGTCACCTTTCTCTTCATTGTGTGCTTTGAAATGAGAGAGCTTTCACCTTGCAGAGTCGGTGAAATGTAGAAATACAGTCAGATTAATGCAATCCCCTTCCTACAGTATGCTTTACACTGACTGCTGCCCACTCATAACACCCACAAGATCTGCTTCTTTCCTCTGTCGGTTCTCTACAATCTGCTAATATGCCTTCCTCATCCGCCATACTAACCCTCTGTGGATAAGCCGATATATGAAACACTGAAATTGGAGAGCAGGTAAGCAAAATGATATTAAGAAAAGGAGAAGGAGGAATTATGTTTTTTTGTTGTTTTTTGTTTTTTTTTTACGCTGTCGTACAATAAACAAAACCAATAAAAAGAGTGATTTGAAATTGCTGTGTCATTACAGTGACAGAGATGTAGCGCTATTGATTTTGAAAGCGATGTGGACAAACAGAACTGCCTCCGAATGTAATTTTTGTAATTTTTTTTAACCTGCTTAGGAGGACCACAAGGGAAATCCTGCCGCAGTAAAAATCATTGGAATCCAAACACTGATCTAATACTCACTGAAGTCCAAACTACTGAAGTATGGTTGAAAGTCCCAGCCTCCTTGGAGTTTATGCGTTCTCTAAACAGGCCGAGACTGATGATTCCAGCGCAGTCACTATTTTTGGAGCTAGACCACTCAAACCCCATTTTCAAATAAATAACATTGCTCAGAGCCATCTCAAGCAAACTTTATTTTAAAAGTTTTCATATGTTCAAAAGTGGCCCTCCGCCTCGTCAAGAACATGATTCAGAACTTTCCAAATAGCTCTGACTCTCAATCTTTTTTTTTCCTCTTGCCTTTTTTTTTCTTTTTAATATCTGCCCATCTGTCAGTGCACTGACTTCTCCTGCTCTTAGGCCTGACTGATAAAACGGGCCTTAATGAACGAGAGTTTCAGAGAGACACCCACGCATTCAGCCCTTTTATCTGTCAGCCATTTGGGGAGGAAGGCAGGCTATTGTAGACCATGCTTCTGCCATAAGTGAAAGAAAATTGGCACTTTCATGATTCTGAGAAACAAGGGTCAGCTTCTGTGCTGTGCACGGTAGCCGCCTCACAAATGTATGTGACATGCTCTTCAAAGTGCCGTTAAAAGCAAACTGAGTAATTGGTTGTCATTAAGCAATCATTTTGATTCTGAAGCCAAGGATGTGACAGAATGTGTTGGTAAGTGAGAGGGATGTTTTTCTGGTGTGTTAAATTCCATTGCCATCCTTTGCTTTTTTCAGTAACATAATTAGGTACAGGGACACAGTTTACAGCTTAAAGTTTGTCAGGAAAGAGGAAATAATGAAGACTGCGTGCTAAACTGCTGTTTCCAGTTTCTTTTGGGGACTCGGAGACGTTCAGTTATTATTATTTTTTTTCAGTCGGGCACCAACAGCTCTGATTCACCTCTCCATCTCCTTTGAGTCCATGATTAGTTAGAAAAAGGTCTGATAGAACTTGGCTTAAACAAGAATGTTTTGTCTAAGATTAGAGCTTGGAAGCTCTGGACCAAAACAAATTACCACAACAAAATTTCTGGTGATAATGGATGTGATTCCTGTATATCTGTCTGACGACTTCCATTAGACGCATTGGGTTGCTCTGTCTCCTCCAGTACTCTAAAAAGTGAGTACTGTTCTCACAAAGTATTATCTCGCCTGTTCTCAGCTCGCTGCTGGTTCAAAAGGAGCTCAAACAAACTTTAGAAATGACTGTGCGATTTCTCACCTCTTGGCACGTTGCCTTGGAGACGCCTCTTCCATAAAGGCTTTTGCTTCTTTTTCCTCTCTCCCAGATTTCCCCCCACACTGTATAACTCCAATACTCTAATTCGCCTTGTTGTAAAAAAGAGAGTGAAAACTCTTAACTTGTTTGAATCTTGAAATTTTTGGCTTGTCTTTGTTCTTAAAAAATAAAGGAACTCTCCTATTCCACTACTGTTTTCACTGCTTAGATGATCAAAATGGAGTAAGCCGCCCAAGGTAAAGACTTGGATTTTCTGAGGGAAATAAAGATTGACTAAAGCAGAGCTAACTTTAGGGAAGTTTGACTTACTTCTGCTTTTAAAGAGAGACACTTAAGGGGACAGACAGACTTTTGAAAATGTTGCTTGGATATTTCTTAGTTATACATACACAATGGCCACACATGACAATATCAGCAATATCTTTACAGCTAAAGTATAAAGCATCTTATCTCTGTTTTGATTTGCATAATTTCACTCCTACAGTCTTCACATTACCTCTTGCCTTTGATAAATATGTATTGATGGAAGAAAGCTGACCAGTTTTCTGTTGATATATCTAATGCCGCAGCATGTGTTGCCTGAGGGCTCTACTGTGATGGGATTTACATTCAAAGTATAGAGCAATTCTTTGATCAAAGGGATCCTAAAGCAGAGGGAGTCTCTCTTGGGGATGCCTGCAGCCTCTTTGAATGTTTCTGCAAAGTCATGAGGTCAATGCAAATGTGAGCTATTACATTCCATTCTCAAGGCTGGCTTCATTTCATTCCACTCTCACTTCTGTACTCCACATCCTTGCTCCATTTTCCTGTTTGCTTTATGGTTTGTAATTTGCTCTGAAGATGAGCATCTGTTAAATGAGTAAACAGAAACAGGGCTTCAAACATCACCCTGAAACCTCGAAATGGGCTCGACAGAGGCTTTGTCATCATTGTACGCAACCAGAAATAGACTATCTAGAGATATGAAAGAATAGACGTCACTAATTAATTGATGGTGTGTGTGTGTGAGTGTGTGTGTGTGTGTGTGTGTTGTTTTTTTTTTCAGGAGAGTGGGGTGACAGAGTGATAGGAGTCTGACAACAACATTTTCACTTCTAAAATAGAGCTCATTGCAGATTCTCACCAGCTCTTGTCAGGATAGTCGGAAAAACCAGGATGTGACTAAGCTTTGGAGCTTCAAGGGGGGATAGGGTGAATGGACCCCTCCCCCAACCTAGGAGGAGACGAATAGTGATTTTTTTGTAAACTCTCACTTCTGTGGAGTGTCTCTGTTCAGTGGTCTGCTTTCATCTTCTGCGTGAATGTGGTGTTCAGCTCTGTCGAACCGTGTGATGAAAAATATTGAGATTGGAGCTGATAGAATTATCACCCCCTTGTCTTCGCCCCTGCAAGGTGGAAGAGAAAAAGGAAAAACATAAGATAATCTTTTCCTTTTTGGATGTAAAGGTGTCAAGTCAGAGTGACTGTATTCATGGTTAGTAGAGAGAAAGGTTGATCTTCTCTTAGGGAACTACATTTTTGCAGATGTAGCAATAACCCAGAGCTGACACAACTGATTCTCTGTGGAACTATGATTAGTTGATGGTCTGCTTTGGTAAGTGTAGCCTTATTAAGTAAAGCAGCAGTGGCAGCTCAAACGGACTGTCAAATTAATTCCAATTTCTTTGCAGCCAATATTGCAGTCGCTTTCTAGTTAAGAGAAGCCAGGACCCCATCTTTGTGTGTGTGCACAGGCATGTATTTGTGTGTGTGTGTGTGTGGGGGGGGGGGGGGGGGGGGGTAGTGAATGTATCTGTGTTTCAGAGACAGACAGAGGTATCGGCTGAGGATTCGCTATGCAGGGATGATGGCCCTGTCATTATATTTCCATTAAGAAATACATCTCCCAGCTGTCAAAGGAGATCAGGCGTGCACACACAGGACCCTCTGCTGAGTGAATCAGATAGCAGCTCATCAACGCCTTTGACCTTCGGCCACGCCAAAGTCAAACTGCCGCATTTTTTTCTTTTTTTTTTTTTAAAGCCTCAATTATCAATTATTCTACAAACCTTGAGTGCAAAACTTTGCAACTTAAAGCTTGTGCTTTATTAAATTTAAAAAGAATATGATTAAGTGTTTTGTTTTTGAAACGACCTCAGTGGACCTGCATTATTCTTCTTGTTCAGCAGTGTCCTATGAAACAGTTAGCAGCCTTAGATGTGTCTTTTTACTCATATAGCTTAGCTTGCTATATAGTTGTATTTTAAAAATTATAAACTGAACTGTACTGCCTAAATACCCATGCATTCAGCCTGGCTAAAACCCAGGGACTGAGGTCATCTCCTGCTCCAGCATTACCCTGACTATACACAGGAGAGTAAAAGTGGAGTGGAGTAGAGCATTGGAATTGCGAAGGAGAGGAGGTGAAGGTTGCCATTGGGAGGAGCTGGAGTAGGTCTCTGCAGGAGGATAGAATGATAATGAGAGAGGATAGGGAAAGGGTGATGAGGTATGTGTGTACATGTTTTTGCACTGGTGAAAGGGTGTTTTTTCTCTGGGCAAGCAGACATAGAAACTGTTGTGTTTATTTTGAGAATATATAACGTGGAGAAAATGTAAACTGGCTCGACAATGACAACCAAAAAACACTCTCACACTGAGACAATTAAGTGAATGTACTCCAATTCACCAGTTAAAGAGGCGTGTCCCGTTTGCCTTTGAGGCAGCCTGGGATGTAATTCAGAAGAAAAGCAGCCTACTGCTGGTTTGTGCACCACACCAAGTCCGTGACCGTTATTGTTAATACGAGTTTTCTTGACAACGCATTCTGGCATGAAATTGCGAAATTACAAACTGCTTTTAGCATGGCTGCACATGGTGTTATACAATGTAAGTTGGGATTCCGTCCAGAATGTATTACTTTCTGATTAGTCAAAACTGATGCTGTTTTTTTCAAGGCCAGGAATTGTATGAGAATGTTTTGATGGAGAGATACTCTCACGGCTAACTGAGAATTTGATCTGTTTTAATATCCTGTTGTGTACATCAGGCAGGTATGGTTAGTCCTGCCAGGATGTTTTTATTCTGCTAACATCTGTGAGAGAATGTTTTAGAC